>NW_011967185.1:560415-568548 GCF_000949405.1 Vollenhovia emeryi | reverse complement strand
CCTAAGTCACTTAAGGTTCACCAATGTCGCTTAACTTTAATCTTAGCTTAGTTTGCTCTTTGTCCCTTTCCAGCTGTTACTCTAGAAAAAGACAAACGTGAATTAAACTATTGTAAGATTAAAGTAAATCGGCGTTTGGTGAAACCGGGCCTTAGGCCTAAGGCCCGGTTTCACCAACGTCGTGTAACTTTAAGCTGAGATTAATTCATTCTTCTTGTCTCTTCTTAACTGTTACTTTAGAAAGAAACAAACACGAATTAAACCAAGATTAAAGTTAAGCGACGTTTGGTGAAACCGGGCCTTAGTCCCGACTGAAAAGAGAGAACGAGACGGACAAAAGAGCGGAGCGTGAGCGAACCGATAGAGTGTATCGCTTTAAAATCCATGTCGTTTTGCGTCAACGTTGCCCTAAGCGCCGATGATTTTCGGCCGAGCGAATTTTCTCCTTCTTGCCGGGCGATCTCGCCCAGGTCTGCGCGGATAATAATCAGAGGGATTGCGAATCGTCGAGCGAGATTTGCCCATCTTGGACCGCCGGTGTGCAATCGGGCCGTGTTGTCGCAACCGAGAAAACGATTCCGTCGTGTCCCGGGGCCGAAAAACACGTCGCTTAACTTTAAAACCTCGGCTCGACTCACCCTTTGGCCCGCTTTTTCATCTTCCGGTTAACTGTTAACCCAGAGGTCGGTCGACTCTCCATCCTTTTCTATATTATTATCTAAGAAGACACAGATGATCGACCAACCAACTGGTTAACGTTTTAACCGGCAAACGGAAAGCCGGGCCTTCGTCTCTCTCCAAGGCAGGCAGTTGGAAGAGGCGAATTAAGCTAAAATTACGTGACTAAGGTCCGGTTTTCACCGACGTTGTTTAAGTTGAAGCTTAGCTCAATTCGTTCTTATCTCTCTCTCTCTCTCTCTCTCTTTCCGACTGTTACTTCAGAAAGAGATAAACGTGAATTAAATCAAGATAAAAGTTAAGCGATGTTTGGTGAAACCGGGGCCCGAAGTCTCTCACTCGGCACGTGAGATAACATTCATCTCGTCGAGACGACGAACACGCCCGTGTCTCGTCCCGGTGGACCGTTTCGAAAACCATCGTCGCGATACGATCAATTCGGCGGCGGGGCAATTAGTCGACGAAACTCGTCTACATTTTTCTAAGACGGTCAGACGGTCAGACGGGGACGAAGCTACTCGCTCTCAGCTCATTTTCACCGCGGCGCGAGATATCGACCCCCGAAAACGTTCCCCGGAAGCGACGATAAGACGGAGAGGCTCGTCGACGCCTCCGTCGCCGGGCGCCCGCGGCGCCAGACGGCCCTTGGGCGCCGCGCCGCGTCGCCTCTCGGCCGCTCGTCTCGCGACCCTAACCGGGGGCCTCGCGACGCGACCGTCGGGGAACCGAGGGCGGATTTGGGTCAGACGGCGACGCGGAGGGCGCGCAGCACGGTAGCCGAGACGCGAGCGCGAGAGAGAGAGAGAGCGAATCGCGTACGATCTCTCTCGCGTTTTACGATCTCTTCCCGGAACGCCGGGACACGCTCCGGCCGCTACGGGTGCGCCTTTCTAAACTCTCGCGCGGAGGATTCACCGCCAAGACCGGCCACGTCTCACTTACCTCGCGAGAGAGAGAGAGATATTCCCAGCGTCGAAGTAATATCCACAGGCGTACTGCTCGGACGATCCTCACCGCGGGGACGTGGAGCGTTGGGGCGCTATGGCGGGCCGCGGCGGTTGACTGCTGCTGCTGCCGTTCACCGGGTCCGTGCGCGCCTTGTCAAAACCAACTTATCGATCGCACTTGAATCCGGCGGTGCAGGAGGCGCGGACGACGGCGACGAGCGCACGATCTCTCGCCGCACGATGGTACCGGGGTATCACTGCCGCTGGCGTTGTTAGTCGCGGAATCCGAGGCGCACGAGAGATCAGGAGCGCGCGCGCGCGCTCTCCGTGAGGCGAGAGCGAGAAAATGAGACAAGGAGAGAAAGAGAGAGAGAGAGAGAGAGGGAAGAGAGACAGACGGAGACGGGGGACGGAGAGACGAGGACGGAGATAGAGAGAGAGAGACAGAGAGACGGGGACGCGGAGAGACGAATCCAGAGAACCGACCGAGCCGGTTTACCGTGAGGAACTGAGCGAGCGGGGTTGTTTGGTCGGGCGGCCGCGGCTTCGGCCGCTTACGCCGCCGCTCGGCCGCGCTCGCTGCCGGAGCGCGCTCGGCTCGCCTCGGCCGTTTCCGCGGCGCGCGGCGGGGCAAGGCAGCCTCGGCGAACTTTTGTGTGCGGGTCGAGGCCGAACGAGCGCGCGAGGAGGACGCGGAGGAGGACGAGGGCCGCGCGTGAGGGGCAGGAGGAGGGTGAGACTTCCCGTTCTTACGGCCGTTACGTGCCCGCATCCCCCGGGTATCCTCGACCTATCTCGTTGACTGAGTTGACGCCGTGGCGATTCGTCACTCGCCGCGATCGCCGCGACGGAGATCGCCGCCCCCGTGCGTCGGCGCCGCGGGATTTCGCCCGGGCTCTTTGTCGAGGATCCGCGGCGGCCCCCGCGAGGAAGCGTTGCGATGCCTTCTCGTTTATGCGCGCGCGACGCCGCGGAACGCTCGAGGGACGCGCGGCGCGAGGACGAGGGGGAATAATCTCGTGTCACGCTCGAGAGTCTCGGAGCGCGTAAGATCCGAATCGGCTGATAGAACGCGTATCCGTCATCCGTCGCCGCGACAGTACTGCATTGGGGGGAGAAAAAAAATAAAACAGAAAGAAAACGGCAGACATATCCATATCCTTGCTCCGCGATACCGACACGGCTTTGCGCCGCTGGAATTTGTTAAAGTGGACGGACCGAAGTTGCGCGCGGAGCGACAGTTGCGTCGTTTCTCCTTTCGATCGGTGGTGTTGATTAAAACTAGCCTCGTAAAAGTAAGCGCCGGGCTCCCCGTTCGATTCAATCGCGAACCGTCCGACGCGCGAGATGCTTGTTTAACGACTGGACGAGTAACAAGGGACTCTCGATAATGGAATTAACGAGCGACGGCGAAATTAAAAAGCGGCCCCGAGAGCGTGTTTACGTTACATCGACCTTTAACGACTGAAGGCAGCGGCGCGCGATGCTGTTCCGTTCCCGGGTTTCTCGCGAGAGCCGAAGGATGCGGAGTTTTGCCTAATCTACAAGGTGCGCTTCGCGTCCAGAAACATTCCGTTTCGTACAAGCGAATCGAAACGCTTGAGTTTGTCGACGGTTGTACGATTGCGCAGCGATGCAATTGGTCGCGACATTTTTTTAGGCTGCGCTTCAAAATCTCCGAGGAACATTTCACGCCACTCCAAAACGATTTCGAGCGTTTTCAATCTATTTAGATGATTATTTGGACAAGGGCTGGTGATTTCCTTCGAAGGCTTCGACATTCGAAGCTTCGAAGCTTCGAAGTTGACTTCGAACTTTCGAAATCTTCAAAGCTTCGAAGCTTAGAAGAACAAGTTGATACGGTACTTAATTGATTTACCTAATTGACGATTTCTTAAGATTTAATTACGCGATCTTAAATATGTAATATACGTGTTATAGTACTATAAAATTATAATTTAGGAGTAATTACCTATTTTTCAACATACATAAATTAGTACTTTTTATTTATTATACAACATTTTTAGTGTTCTTTGAAGAAATTTGCCACTCGCACGAATAAATTTTTCGAAGCTTCGAAGTTAACTTCGAATCATAGAAGATTTCGAAGTTAACTTGGAAGTTCCGAAAATTTAAAAGTTAATTTGGAAGCTCCGAAGTTTTCGAAGTTAACTTGGAAGCTCCGAAGATTTCGAATTTAGCTTGGAAGCTTCGAATATTTCGAAGTTAACTTCGAACTTGGAAGCTTCGAAGTCAACTTCGAAGTTATCAAAAGTTATCAACAGCCCTAATTTGGACCGAGTTCCAGCATCGTGGACGCTTTAGAAAGGGACTTGTTGGCTACAAAATAGAATGTTTCTAGCCGCAAATGGCGCTCTGTGTAGATTAGGCTTTGAGGCTGCATTCTGACTGGCTCCCGTGGGCAATCCAGTAGGCAAAGTATCGCGTGCCGCTGGCTCAAGTTTATGCGATTGTCGAGAATCCAAGCCCCCCCCCCTTTTTTTTACTCGCTACTTGTTTGCGATATCTCGTCAAGCGCCTTCTGCGCCTCCCGCAATCTCCGTGGAATGTTCCTAGGGTGAAAAATACAAACAAATACGACACGCGTCGCGTGTTTGCGAGCCGCGCCCTGGAATCGGCAACGCCAAAATCTTACTCATGTCGCTGGCTCGCGCTTTAAATCACGACCAGGAAGATGGTCGCCGCGTTCTCCCCCTCCCCCCTGTTCTCTCTCTCTCTTTCTCTTTCTCTCCACTGTCTGGATCCTTTGTTTCAGATCCCGGCTGTTGTCCTTCCCTAGACGCGGCGCGACACGTGCGTCTCTCCCTTCCCCCGTCGGACTGGAAATGAGAAACGCCGAGGGCGAGGCGAGGCGAGGCGAGGCTCGTTTCGCCGTTTCTGGACGAACGCGAGGATCGCGCCGAGGAATTCGGCCGGGGGTAATTGAGGTAGGCCCTTGCGCGGTTTTTCGAAAATACAAAACAGAGATGCCCGAGCGAGGGAATCCGAACGCCGGCGATTTAACTCTTCCGCTCCATCGAGAGTGACGACGAGAGAAACTCATTAAGCGCCGAAACTCTTGAGGGAATAATTATTGTTGTCGTCTTATTCACGTACAGTTGGAAAATTTGTGTTTTCTCGTCGAAGAAAATGCCGGTTAAAATTTTCGTGTTAAATGTTTAACACGTTCGTGTGTTAATTTAACATATCGCTCTTGTGTTAGCACAAATTTTTCAACTGTGTAGTTTACTATTTCCTAATTGCGTTGATCCTTTTCGTTACATTTATTGCCATCTTACAGCCTAATTGCTTCTCTCTCTCTCTCTTTAAACTGAGAATTTAGTTGTTGAAATATTTTATCTACGACTGCGATTAACAAACTTTTCCTGACGCAACCAAGTAGTCTGACGTGTTAACAGCGTGCCAATGGATAAATTAAAATGTGCTGGACTGTATTATTTCTCTTGGAGATACAAGAGTGGAAATGTAGAAACATTTGCATATTACAAAAATTAGATACTGTTGAAAAGCTTGAAAAGTCCACTGCTAAATTGATTAAAGCAAAACGCAAGAGACCAATGATGTTTAAGCAGGGTTGGGAAAGTAACTTTATAAAAGTATCTAGTTACAGTTTTTTTTCGCTAAAAATGTAACTAGTTACAGTTACAAGTTACCAATCCTGAAAAGTAATGCGTTATAATTACTCAAAAAGTAACGAATCGTTACTTTGCAGTTATTTCCTTGCGATGAAAATAAATTCAAATCCGCCTTCGAATCGTGAGGCGTCGGTAGAGGCGTTTATACGCAAGTTCAAGACCTGATGCGATCTGTGGAGGTTTAAAAAGTATATAAAGTAACTATTAATGCAACTATTAAATTAGTTAATAGTTATCGAAAAAATGTAACTGAGTTAATTGCCTCAGTGGTCGAATTGGTGAGACGCCCGCCTAGAGTGTAGGGAAGTCCAGGTTCAAACCCTGGCTGGGGTAAAATTTTTCGCAATAAACTTTCTGTATTATTAAAAATGCCAGATATGGTCACGAAAACACTGACGTAACTGAGTTAAGTTACAGTTACAGATGGAGAGAAAGTAACGAAGATAAGTTAGAGTTACCAAAAAAAAAGTAACTGCAACTGTAACTTCGTTACAAGTAACGAGTTACTTCCCAAACAGCGCACATGTCTAAAAGACGACTTAAAGACGTCTTCAGGATGTGTTTTAGACATGCGTGCTGTATCGGTGCCCTGTATCTAATAGCAAATTCGGTTGGTGCACTAGTGCGCACCGAGTGCACACTAAGCCTTGTTTACAGTCAATTCTTACATTTGAAGATCATCTTAGATACCTCTTGCAATATTTCTTATCCAGAAAAATGGTCTGTACCACGTTTACACCGGTCACTTTTTGACTAAATACTCTTTCAACGTGTGTTTAAGACAAAATTAAATATAAGAACTGACTGTAACAAGCCTTGATGCGCACTCATCAGTGCGCACTAGTGCAAGCAACCGAATTCGCTATAAGTTATCATTCGCCGAAGGGGAATAATGAAACAAAACGCTGATGCAACGTTACTTAAAATCACCGACGAAAGAATACAATTTATTTCGGTCTTCTTTATCGTTGAATTACGCTCGCCGGGGACCGTCGCAGGTCTCGTTCGCGGTTCGATGTATTTGGCATTCCGAGCACCTGCGCCCGTGTCGCGTCCTGCATGTTGATCTCGAGAAAAAGGGGCTGTAACGAGTGCCGGTCCGCATAGCGATTCGCGGTTGCGTCGCGTTTTCGAAACTGGAACTTTCTACCGATTTCGCGTTCGCGCGACCCGAGTCGCCAGACCACCGCGAAAAGTCTCGCTAAATCGGACGAGAAGAGGTCGACGAAAGTCGTCTCTATCTCTCTCTCTCTCGACTTCCGCGGCGATCGCTTATTCCTATTCCCGTCGCGTTGTCCGACGAAAGCGATACCGTAAACACATCGCGCTCTCCGCTTCTCGGCGGGCGGCCGCGGAATTCGCTTATTCACGAAGCAACAGTCAGCGGTGGAGCGGATGACCTTAGCGCTTTTCACTAAAAAATCCCGTGACGTAACCCGCGTTGGGAGAAGAAAGTGCCAGAAACGTATGTCGACGCGCGCGACGCCTCCTCGCGATCTCTATGCGTCTCGCGTTAATATTTATACCGCGTGCCGCGGCGTCGCCATCGATCGCGCTCGGAGAGATCTCCGGAGCTCCGCGGCGGGCGATTTAAATCGCGCAAGAAACGAGGGTGTTTTGCGCGGAGTAACGATCGCGCACGGGCGTTGACGAGCGCCACGATGCTCGTAATGACGGGCCTCACACGCGCGCCTCTCCCTCGCCTACTAATCCAAATCTCGAAGCGCGACATTCTCGGATGAGTTCCACCTGCGTTGATGTATGCGCGCCGGTGGATTAGTCATGCGGCCTCCGAGAGCGCGGGTCGAAATAGAACGCTTAGTCAGACGTCACCAGGAACTGCATCGGGGGAGTCACCGGCCCGCCGCGCCGCGGCCGCGGCCGCGGCCGCAGCCGCCTCGCTTTGTTACGCTTTATTGCGCCTGTTCGGCGTTCCGCGGCGATCTACAGCGCCGGGATCCGCGCAGATCTGCTTCCATCCTCTCGCGAAGACGACACTTAAGCCTATCACACAATGCCAGGCGACAGGAATAGGGAATACAATTTTTGATTGTGGAAATTTTCTTCCAACCAATCCAACGCGTCAGAAATTCTACCGTAGTACAATGTAAGGTGACCAAATTCGGATCAGACACCGAGCGCGGATCACAAGGGAATAAGCGACGTTTTCAAGTAAATTCACTTGAAGTTTGCTCTTTTATATATTCACAACTTTATGCTGTATCGTCGATAACATAAAGCCCGTATCAGACTACGGATTGAGATTGGGATTAGATTGAAAGACCAATCACAGTAAAGTTTACTAATCTCAAGTTTAGCAACTTTTATTCTAATTGGTCAAATTTCAATCTAATCTCAATCTCAATCCGTAGTCTGATACGGGCCTTAAGCCGAGATTGAGATTAGATTGAAATTTGACCAGTCAGGGTAAAGTTTACTAATCCCAAGTTTAGTGACTTCTACTCTGGTCGGTCAAATTTCAATCTAATCTCATCCTCAATCCGTAGTCTGATACGGGCTATCGACGTGTTTTTATGTCCCAAGGAAAATGCCTGTTCGACGTTTCCATCTACAGCAGTGATTTACACGGAACTGTTCGGGAGACTGAGAATGTATTGGAAAAATTTTAGGCCGGTATTCATAGTCAAATCTTACATTCAAGACCGTCTTAAGATCATCCTTAGATACCTCGTCGCCAATGAAATGTTCCATACAATATCTTCGGATAAATTCAAGACTGTCTTAAATATAAGATCTGATATGAATGCCAACAGATGATTTAATTTAACAGAAACCGCGTTATCTCGTATTAGGAACTCGGCCCATAATAGGGGACTTTCCTCTACACTGAT
>NW_011967185.1:545491-557752 GCF_000949405.1 Vollenhovia emeryi | reverse complement strand
ACTTCTCGCGATGCCTTGATGCGCGCATATTTATTATAGTTGATGTAATTTTTTTTCCGAAATAAGTTTGATAACAGATTTAAAAAGAAGAAAAACACAATTGCGGAAAACGATGAAAAATTTGTAATGGTACGGTACGGGCTTCACGGGTTAGCGTTAACGATATGGTATCGGCAACGGCAACCGCATGCCACGATGGCTGGCGTGTGTGTTAGGAGCTAGTTTCAGATCCCAGATCTTAAAAGGGAAGCGCGCACCTGGATCGCTCGAGATGTTTATTTGTACCCGCAAAGCGGCTCCGATCGCCCAGCGCCGATCTCGGCGCTCGATGCACGCTTTAAGCTTCGACCGACTTTATAACCAGCCTGTTGCTACAGAGACTTCCAATGCACAAATCGTGGAATTCCGAGATCCGAACGTGTCAATTAGATGACGTATGAAATTGACGCGATTACAGGGACGTGTTCAATCGTAATAACCGATAAATAATAATGCAATAACAATGAATAATGATGATAGACACGTATAACGTGTGTTATTCAGTTTCACCGTTGTTATTCACCGAGTGTCTCTGTTCAACATTTGAATACACCTCTCGGTTCAATATTCGAATCAGACGTAATCGACGAGTCTTCGCATAACACGTGGGCGGATAGATTATTGACGAAGGAGGTTCCTCGCGATATAACGCGGCGAGGTGCCTCCTCTGCCACGAGCTCGCGCGTACGTACGTACGAGCTCGTTCGCTCGCACGTGTAAAACGCACCTTTACGAGCCACTGTCGCTCGTACGCGTGCAATCGCGTTGATATTCCGCCTTAGAGAACTAGATGCGACGAGCGAGTGCCATGAATTCACGCGCCTTGTAAGCCGGGGCGCTATTGTTGCCGACGATGATTGCACGCGTCCGCTCGCGTGACGCCGGCCATTCGCTTTCTCTCTATTTTGCCTCTTTTCGTTTCTATTTACGTATGATTTATGCGACATCGCGCTGTTGCGCGACAACACCGTGTCGTTCGCATACCAAAAGACACCCCGCGCATCCACATACGCATATAAGGGCATCGATACCATCAGGAACGTCGCGCCATCATAGTATTTTTTCTTTTTTACTATAAAATCGGATGATCCCGTAGAACGCGCGAATAAAGTGCAGGCAAATGCCAGCCGAGTCGGTATTAAGTCAAATTGACTTTACCATTACTTAATCAGATTGCAACCGGTTAATCGATAATTAACGGGAGAAAGTGTAGTCAAGAAATTCGTTTACGTGGGTAATCGAAGTGAGCAGAAAATGTCAGTTACGTGAGCGCCCAACGGCCGGCTTCATCAACGTTGGTTAACTTTAATTGTAACTCGCTCCCCGCCTGCCGCTAATTCTAGTTCTGGCAAGAGGCGAGGATTCAGTTGAAATTAAGTTTACACACGGAGAGAATTTTCTCTTAAAATTTACCCTGAAAAATCTTGCAATCGCGGTTTTTTTAAATTTTATCAGAGTTTTTCGAAATTTTACCACATTCTACTAATAAAATGTATAATTAGAGGAAAGAAAATTGTGAGATAGGCCTCTAATATAAAATGGCAGGTTTTCAACGTCCAAATTCAATCACAAATCTTTTTCGCAACGATTACACGATCTAACAATGAATTTTCCACTAAGCAAATTTTACTCCAAGGGCAATAAATTATGGTGGAACCGACAGATGATGGCTATTAATTTAGCAGAAACTCCGCTGTCTCGTATTAAGAGTCTATCTCATAATAGGGGACTTTCTTAGTAGAATGTATGGTAAAATTTCAAAAAGCTCTCATAAAATTTTTTTAAATGCCTTGTCCCACGATTACATAATTTTCAGGATAAATTTTAAGAAACAATTTTCTCCGTGCAGTTAACGAATATTGATACGCTAAGAAAGAGAGAAGGAACATCGATCGGTCTCCGCGGAAGCCGCGCGACATCCACCGAATTCTATGCCTGTGAACTCCGGTGAACCCCTGAACACTCGTCGTCTCGGCTCCTCGGAGCGACAATGACGAAAGAATGGCATCCACGGCCATTCGCACTTCGATGTCGCGCATACACGTGGTGCGATCGCCAACGGGGTTACGGGACTTCGGGACGTAGCTATCGCGCCGCTCTCTTTCAATTTCGATTTTTAGAGTCGCCGCAGCTGCGGTATTACGCGACGTGAAACGTTTATATGTCAAGTGAACGTACACTTACTCGAAATATCATAAAAATCATAATCTAGTTCGAAGATTTCTATATGTATAACAGAAGTGTCGTTTATTTCCTAAGCTTAACCGTTGTACGAGTCACTGCGTTTATTGTACTATTCACGTTTATCAGTTCCTCGGGTTTCGAAATCTTTCTACAAGTATCTTGAAGAAACAAAAATCTTGAGGTTATATACAGATAATTTTTGTAAAATTATAAAACTTGAGAATTAAATACATAAAATGGCGAATTATTAATTTTTCATGACAGATTGTCGTTTTCAATAATATATTGAATTTTCCTACAAACTTTTAACGAAAAAAAAAAGAAACAACTAGCAGAGCGTGGTTTCGATCCACGGACCTCTGGGTTATGGGCCCAGCACGCTTCCACTGCGCCACTCTGCTTGTCGAATGCAGCCCTGAAAAAGGGTGAATAATTGTAAGGGTAGTTTTAACCAGCTATCCGTTAATCGGTTCATCGAAAAAAAGTGAAATTCTTCTTTCAGCAATTGCAGTATTTGAGGCAGTAACGATGTTCACACTCAAGGTTTTGAAAACAAATGACTTTTTATCTTCGTGTTCCACCAAGTCCTTCCGAGCGTTTCGCTATTGATTCACTCTCCGGAGGGAGACACTCGACAAGCAGAGTGGCGCAGTGGAAGCGTGCTGGGCCCATAACCCAGAGGTCCGTGGATCGAAACCACGCTCTGCTAGTTGTTTTTTTTTTTTCGTTAAAAGTTTGCAGGAAAATTCAATATATTATTGAAAACGACAATCTGTCATAAAAAATAATAATTCGCCATTTTATGTATTTAATTCTCAAGTTTTATAATTTTACAAAAATTATTATCTGTATATAACCTCAAGTATTATTTTATGTTATAATGTTCTAATTAACAAGAAGAATATTATTGTCGCCAGTAATTGATTAAAAACGGGGAGAAAAATTGTTTGACGACGTTCAACTGGCTAAGGTGGTTTAATTTAACAATTTATTCCAACGTTTCGACCATCCGGATTGTGGTTCTTTTCAAGGAAATATCTACAAATATCCTAATTATTAAATTTACTAAATCGAGAATTCGCAATTTCACACATGGGTGCTTCATAATGATCATATGATGTTGAAGAAAATGAGGCTCTACTCCAAAGTCTTTCACTCGGCGCTTCTTCTGGTTTATACGGGCGCGTTAATGGTGAAATTATGTACAGCTCTCAGGATTAAAGATTAGTTACATTACTCTTGTGACATGTATAGGGACATTTTCTAATATTAGAGAAACATGTGTACATACACAAATCGGCGACAATGTCGGGACTAACCTTGTAGAATCTTGCATGCGGATTTACACGCTCAATTCCGCGACTTTGATGTCGTTTTGGCAAGGCGACTGAAGGTATCGCGCTTCTTTATCGGCGACATGTGAAATGAAACAAGGGCGGTTTAGCGGGTAGTCGAGTCTCATTCCGCGATGTTATTAAATTAGACGCTTACTTATTAATATACCGGCCATCGTATTGAAAAGAAATCCAAGAGAAATGGATAAACTATGCGCCGCCTTGACATTTGACACGCTTCGGTGAAACGTGTCAATAATATTCTAACACCCGAATTACGTCATGCTATTTATAAGACTTTTTAAAAATACTTGTAATCCAAACATCGCGAGAGATGACTGAAAGGCGTTTAAAGGAACGTCTGAAGGACGTTCCGAAAGAATGGAATTCTTCCCAGACGTTTACTTTGCGAAGTGCGCTGTTCCTGTCATACCTTATTTGTACTTGTTTTTATTCCATCCAATGGGACGGGCACTTTAAACCGCAGATTCACAAGCTTTCAGCCTCATCTTTTTTCTTGATTCTAGAAGCTGTTTTATTTATCCTTCTTTTTTTTATTATAAATCCAACGCACGAAATTTGCATTCAGCACAATATTATTCGTACGTTATATATAACATAAAATTTTACATTAATTTTTATATTGATTATAAAAACTCTGGGACAATTCAGTCGGTATGATTCGCGAATAAATATGATATTGAAAGAAACGCAACAGATGCTTGTGTGTCGCTAATAAATATTTTATCGAACTGTTGTCTAGGAAGTTGCAACAAGTGCACTATGAAAATCGTATACTTTTCTCGACTACAAATACACAAGTCAAATTAATACAAGAATGTCATTTATTTTTAATATCAAGAACATTGCAATACTTTATACGGAAAGTGCTCTTTACAAATTAAGTTTCCGGAATAAAAATAAACAGCAAAATTTTATTATTTATTTTTTTTAAATAAATCGTACTTTGATTTTATTTTAAATGAAAATTACAAAGTTGTTAAAAGAACAACATTAGTCGAGTGTTCTGCACAGGTAGTGACCTTAAATTTCCGAAGGAATCTTTAACGAAGACATGTAACAAAGTAGAAAGTAGACGACTTCTGTGATGTGCACTGTGTATGTTTTGTACCGACAATCATCCGCTATTTACTCGGGTCGTTTGCTGAAAGCTACACCCGCAAGTGTTTCGCGGTTAGTAACGGCGACTTACGATACATCCGGAATGTGTGGCCGAGGACATTGTATTGCCAAGAAGGCTACTCACAGGCTTATTAACATTCCACGGGGCCGACATATCGGCAATTTTGTCGTTGCACGATCCTTCCGGCACGTTTATCGTGCGATCAAGTTTCGCCGGTTGACGTCTTCTTACGCGATTTTCCGTAGGAAAAATGGAAAAAAAGATTATGTACAAAAATAGATATCCAAAACCTTGGCGATTTAACGAATATCTTATTACGTATTTCTATATTTAGCTTTGAATCTGATTCTTAGTCCAAGCAAATATGTGATCTTCAGGAGAGAGATAAATAATATTTAGACTCTCGGATAGCCATGCTTAAACGTATAACGCGTGAATTAGTACCTTTATAAGATCTTTATCTGATTTGCCGTTCCGCGTGTGCCTATCAATGCGTAAAGTGCAAAATGCGGTCTCTATATCGGTAAGATAACAGCGGAGGTTGACGTAAGAGTTGAAAATCGAGTGTGCCGCGAGCCGCGGGAGATTATCTCACGAGGAGGCAGTGCGGACTAAAACTAATTTCCTGTCGCGGTATCGTGACGTGTCGCCAACTTGCGGCGACCGTTATGTAAACTTTTCACGGAGTTACATAAGAACGTAACGTTGCATATTTCTTTCTTTTTTCAAACTCGCCACATAACTTTGATCGATACAGTCAAACGCGCGGCATTTCGACTTAACCAAGCAGATAGATGCGTGCCATAATCGTCCGCACGGTTGATTACGTAAAGGCGGCAAGTAAAACGTTTTTCGCACGTGATATTTATCTTACGTCCGCTTGAAATTGCGTGCAGGGAAGCGGAATCAAGTTTTAGTCGCGTGACATGGCTATGTCGAATGTTCGATTTCATTTACTCGTTTAATTACACCGCTGTGATCGATCATGGTAGCATTTATTAAAGGTCGGGGAAGGGCGAAATAAGTAATATAATTAATAATTAATTGACGTTCAGCTTTCTACTTTGCCACTTAGTTATTATTTTAGGCGGTGATTTAATATTAAATCTGGCGAATTATAATAAATTATAGCGTTAAGTAGTCACATCTTGTGAAGACTAATGCGACAAAAGAGACGAGTAAACAAACATTCGAGATTGATCATGGTAACCGAAGACGCACCGCAGCCTCCGGGTTCCTGCGCCAAGGTTGCCTGCAGTAAACCAACGTCGTTCGTTCACGATGATTTATTTTCTACAGTCCATCGATCGGAATTTATTTCATACGCGGAAGAACGGATCCTGATTACGATATCGAACCGTTATAGATACATTTTAATAGTGGTTAGCATATGCGGTTCCACGTAGGAAAAATGCCCCCTCGCCTGGAATCTACGAGCCTATCTTACGGTTACTTGCTGGCTACTTGTGCACTACAATCGTTTCGCGAGACAAAGGACATCGTGCGCATAATTACAGTGCAAAACCATAGCGCGCGACATCGAAAAAATGTGTGTAAAAGGTCTGATGTCGCGGCAATAAAGCGAGAATCACGAATGGACGTTGACGAAAGCGGCGGCAATAACGTAACGACATTATCGCGCTGATCGCGGAGCCCTTGCCGTTGTCGTGACGGGCACGCAAGCCCGACGAATTAGCCGATAGAGTGGGCAGCGGGCGTAATGATCGCCGGCACATAAATTTAGCAAGGAGACGAGGCGAGAGACGAAATGCCGGGCGAATAATCCAAACGTGATGAATGCTGGTCAGCTTTACTTTGGAACGGATCCACGCGAGCGCGAGCTCGGCGCTCCGGCACCGAGGACCACGAGCCCCTCGGATCACCGCGCGGGCTCGTAGCCGACACGCAACGTCAAGCTCGCGGACGAAATTCTCTAACGCTTTTCGACGTTTGACATATTCGCCCACGCGCACCTGCTGACTCTCCCTCAAATCCCCGAGCCGCGTGCCTCGTTTCCGCTTCGTTGCGCGGCATCCGCCCCGCGCGTTTTTAATTCTTCTCCAGGCTGCCGTTGATAAATGTACATTTACCTTATTTAAGATCGTCGGATAACACACGGGCTTTCGAGCAATGTCTAACGTATACTTAATCGCTTGGTATCGGTAATCGATTTAATGAACCGCGTCGTTCTGCGACTCTATAGCTAAGTTTATCTCAGTGTTAACGTATTTTCAATTTTATATGCATACGCATGCGACAGCGGTTTTTGGTACACTTGCCGCGCGACATCCTTTCATTCATTATCTGCTTCACTGCTAGCGCGAGGCAATTGTCCTCGACGACGGATTGATGAGAGATTTCGATCGCGTCGGCCGGCAATCCAACGTTTTTAACACGTACCTCAGGCGGACAGGTATACTTAACCATTTTTCGCGATGCCAGGCGTTCGGTTAATAAAATTGCAACTTCGCGGCGTAGGATTCGCGTACAAAGGGGCTTTGAACGCCATCAACCGATCGTCTGTGGGCAAATGCACCTTTAAGTATTTATAGCACGTGACGTGTGCATCTGACCGCGACGGAAGGATTTATCGCGCTGCCGAAAGCAGCGTCAACTATTTCGCGAGATAAACAGGCTCGTTGTTTCCGCCGATCTTTTACAGTGAAAATACAAGCCAGAAGCTGGATGGGAAAACGCCACGCCGCGGCGCGGCGGCGGTACGGGGCTGCCGGAATTATTAGCTTGTCAAGAAATTAATGTTACTCCGAGAAATCGCCACGCATCGCTTTCACTTACGCGCCGTGCAGCACGCCGACGCCGGAATGCCGGGGATGAATAATTCCTGTAATTTTCCGCGAGTTCATTGTGATGCTAAAAGTAGGTGTTGCACCTGACAGTAGATCAGCCGTTCTCCCGTTTTCATGATACAAGAATTACGCGTTTCTCTACTTGAGTCAGCGGTGTTTATCAATTGCTAAATTGATACTGTGGAACGCCCCATAAGTATAATTGGATTCCCCGTCGTTATTTCTTTCGTTATATCTCCGCTGGAGATAATTTTCGCATTTTTTCTAAGTCCAGAGATATCTACTTACCCTACTTTGTCAGATTTTAAATTTGCGAAGGAAAGTTAATTAGAAGTAACTTGGGGTCGGTCGAGTAGACTACGTTTTCAATCCCTACGCGTGGATCTTCCGCAAATCATTTTTATCTCAAGTGTGTAATTTTCAACATCAAGTTTGTTTGACCGTGTCTGGCAATTTTCATGTTCAAGACTCGTTACGTTTCGACCATGGGTTTTGGTCCTTTTCAAGCGAGCTAACTATACAAAGTAGGAAATTTTTAGATAATACATAGATAAAGTGTATAAACAAAGGTCCGAAGTATTTAGTCAACAGTTAAAATTGTTAAAGATATCTATGTACATGACTTTCGCAGGTAATATCTGGCGAACACACGTAGACTTTATTACATCTTTTCGGTAACCAAACAAACTTGATGTTGTTAATTGTTGCTGGCGACCCTGAAGATTAATCTCGTCAGTTTATATAATTTTTATTGCCACTTATCTATGCGTTTCGAAAGATACAAGCCAAAGGACAATGAAAATTTCACATTACAAAACAATAGAGAAGCAGTTATATTCTACTAGCAATTTTGGGAGAAACTCACGGAAATTAGAGACCTGAGATTATTCGATTCTTCTACTACTATTCTTGGAACGAATTCTCATGCATTTGATTATGCAGACTGTTTTGTTCTATAATTTTGTAATTGCAAGAGGCGCATTCTTGACCGACTTGTACCGCCGCTTTTATGCTACTTTCTGCAGCGCATCAGTCTTCCGTAATATTCTACATGAAAAAGAAATCGAATACTTTTGCCAGCGTCATTCCCATAAATATTAGTTAAAGCTAACGGACTTGAACCGACTCGTCGACTCTTTTTAGAGACAGAACTGGAAAGAGGCGGGAGGTCGGTTAAGCCCCAGTTAACTCTAACGAATCTTTATGGGAATAGCCCTACGGGATGATTGCGGGAGGGATGTTGGTTGGCACTGGAGGCTAGTCCTGCGGAGATCGCGCGATAAATTGTTGCTCGCGGGCACCGCGGGCAGGGAGGCAGAGGAAAGGAGAGAAAAAAAAAGGAGAAGAAGAGAACCACCGGCACGCTAACTTACTCACTTCGCAGCCCGCATTTTCCGCGACATCGAGTGGCGAACCGGACAGAAACGGCCGTAAAATCTCTGCCGCTCTAGCGATTAAGGCGCGCCGCGGCAACTCACTGGAGGCGTCCCAGAGATATTAGCCTGTACCAGCAGCGATCATGCCCGGCGAGGTACAAACCGCGCCTTCGCCGCCGCATCGCGACCATATTTCTTTCCCTCAACGAGCGGTGCCGCGGCGCGGGTGCCCGCTATTTGGAGTCGCTATTCGGAGGCGCCCAATATGTCGTACCGGCACGAGAATTGGTCGCCATTCGGCCGGTTATTTGGGGACAGAGAGAGGCACTATCACGAATATAAACATCCAACGACCGCGATCCTTATGGTGGTACGGAGTTAGCAGGCAACTCCGCCCGGTTGCCAAGAATCTCACGTCCCTACAGCATCCGCCTTGCCGCAGTGCCAAGAGAACGTATTCTGTTTCTTCGTCTCGCCCGCTCTCTTCCCGTCTCTCTCGCTCTCTCTCCTTCTCTTCCTCTTTCTCGATCCTCTCGCGATCTTGCGTTTTGCTCGCCGTCTCGTTCTCTTTCTCTTGGTAGGAGAGGTTCCATCTTGACCTGGACTAGGGTATGCTGGTAACCATTTTTCCTCGGACACCCGTTGCTCCGCTCGATCGGTGATCCCTAGGCCAGAAAACATGGAACGAGAGATTAGTACAGCACGCAGCTGATACACCCTCTCTGTCTATCTTCCTCTCTGCCGCGTCGCTCGCTCTCGCGCGGAAAATACGCGCGGTAGGATAGGGAGAGAGGTGCGACGACCAGCGACAACGCCGTCGACGGCGTGTCCATTCTCAATGATGGAACGGCGTGATGCATCAACATGATATTCGAAATTGTCGCAATTCGTATCGCCTAATGGCGCTCACCTCTACCGGTTATTTTCGCCAGCGCTTGAGTGATGAATCGATGTCGCCCGACATTGTGCTCCTCGGAATGTTTCTCTCGTTAGCCACAGGCATAATGAATTCTTTACACTCGTTCCTAAAAAAAAAGCTATTGCAATGAAAACATCCTTAATGGGCACTACGTGCCACCTAGTTTCGTCCAGTCAAAGGCACTTTGCATCAATGAAGGAAGGAAAATCATTTCTAAGTGTCTAAGATCAGCGATGCAAGGTTTCTTTTGGTGCAAAGTGGTTTCAAGTAACAGCGTGGATTATCTTAAATTTAGACTTAATATTAAATCTTCTCGTGGATGCGACACGAATAGATCGATAAACGCGATCAGTTCGTCGTATTGTTCGAAGGTATTCCGTGTTCGCGCAATTTTGCCGTGAGGTCCGCGGTATCTCCTTGTAAATCTAGTTTAAGTACCTACTTTACATAATTAGAGTTGTTTGAATACCGCGCGATTTTCCTTTTACAATACACGTGCGATTTCATCGCGGATATTACGAACGTTGATTGGAGCCCCTTGGAACGGTTTGGTTTACGTGAGGAAAAGGCCGGTCATTAAATTTATTATTGGCCGTCACGAACGCACGTAGCGAAAAAGATGTAATAAAGTCTACGCGTGTACGCCAAAATGTCTAGGCACAGCCAACAGAATTACAAGTTTATAAGTCATAATCGCAAACTTGTAAATCTATTTTCACACTTGTGATTTACATTACACGTATAACTAAGTACGTAACGGTAATTCGTAAATAAAAAGAAAGTAACGTTCTCTTGATCTAATTAGGTACGTTTTAGTTCGTTTATGCATTTTTGCTCCGTAACAAATTGTGGATTAGTTTTAGAAACCCCCCAAATTTAGGAGATGTATAACAAACTATTTGGCAATTGTAGCACGAGAGAAATATAGGGGATATACAATGAATAATCCCACATAACATCGGATGTCCTATGCATTTTTCCTCCATGACATGAAAAAAATATCCTGTATGGAAATGTATACACATCTCATATACATAATTTGGACATACATTGCAGTACATAACATGTAAAGGGTGTCCCACTAAGACTGCCTATTTTGAATTTAGCGCCATTTTTTTGTGTCGGTCGTACAGCGTTGTTGTCGGACAGCTGTCATGTGTGAACATTGAGGTTAGAGCCAACGGCACACGATACTATTTTTCCTAGTGGATTCTTTACGAGAGCCAATCAGGATTCAGCTTTGAGTCAGCTGACCGAAAACTCCGTATCTTGATTGGCTCTCGTAAGCAATCCAGTAGGAAAAACGGGGTGCGTTTCGAATTAGCTATATTTCTAGTTACAAAGTTGGTAACACTGTAACTAACTTGCGTAGGTTCCGTAATGTATCAGCTGATTTCGTTTCTTGTGTTTAATGTAAGAAAATAAATTTAATTAATAATATGTTTAATACAATTAATCCCAAATATAAATTGGACATATATTGTGAAACCGAAAAGAAAAAGTTTACTTTCGTAGTTTCGAAAAAAACTTATTTACATGCTAAAAGCAGTAACTAAAAATAATTATTTTCAATACTTGTTTATTAGACTGACTAATATTTAGACTAATATTAGACTAACTAATAAACAAGTAATGAAAACTATTTTTAGTTTACTTACTGCTTTTAGCTTGCAAATAAGTTTCTTTCGAAACTACGAAAGTGAACTTTTTCTTTTCGGTTTCACAATATATGTCCAATTTATATTTGGGATTAATTGTATTAGACATATTATTAATTAAATTTATTCTCTTACATTAAACACAAGAAACGAAATCAGCTGATACATTACGGAACCTACGAAAGTTAGTTACAGTGGTACCAACTTTGTAACCAGAAATATAGCTAATTCGGAACGCACCCATAGTACCGCGTGCCGTGATCTGATAGAATCGACATCGAATCGACATCGACTCGACATCGATCCGATGTATCGTTTCTCACTTGGGAGAACGATTGTTTTTTTAAACGAAATATAAAAGAGTATTTATTTTCTCGTTCTTCATCTATTTTCCTTTCTTCCTTTTTTCTCTACCTATTTCTCTACCCGTTGTCAGCAAACTGTGTGACGAAGAGAACGTCTCAGTTCTCCGTGTCTTTCTGCTTGTCAACAGGAATACTCCGTTTGATCATGTACCCACCCTAGTAGTCATTGACTAAATATTGGCCCAATACAATTAAATATTGGGTGAATGTTTAACCAATGTTTGGCCAATGCATTGTGCTACTGGGACAGCGAGAAATGACTAGTTCGGTCGGCATCGAAATAATATCGATTTACTGTCGATTTTACTGTTTCTACGTCGATTCGACACCATACCTATCGACGAGTCATTTCTCCCTGCAGTCAGTCACAACGACTAACATGGCTGTTAAAGAATAAAGTTTCTTGCATGGTAGGCAGCACGAGGCTCTAAGGCA
>NW_011967185.1:479024-542921 GCF_000949405.1 Vollenhovia emeryi | reverse complement strand
TGCTCTAAGGTAACCAGTCAATCGTTCACTTTTTCTGATACAATATACTTCCGCCGTGAGTAAAATATTAAACTCGATCCTACTTTTTTCGCAAGATAAAGAACATTCAATCAATTTTATATTATCGATCTTATTCCGATCATATATTCAAGACGATCTTATTTCATCTTAAGTTTGGTTATGGCCGTAAGATTCATCCATCTAATGAAATGGTTGCTCAGAGCCTTCAGATCGTATTTAAGACGATCATGAATATAAGATTGGACTATGAATACTGTCCCTAGTGGCGGCTCAGTTTTATTTTTGTTTCTCTTTATTGCATGCAAAATATTTATGGTAAACACTTTAAGAATATATAAAAGTTTATATGCTATGTGTATGCGATTTATTGTTTATGAATATAAAAAACATTCAATGACGTCCCTAGAAGAAAAAATAATGGCGAAATGAGCAGGCTAATAGTAATAGAAGTCTGTGGTTCTATCTACAAGAGTCATATACATATAAAAATCATATAAGAAACACATATATGAAATTCTCGCACAAAAATACGTTATTTTAATATTTAAAGGATACAACTCCACTTCTTGTGACATTAATTAATTACTCTTTCAGAGTTATATGTACAAGAATATTCTTTTTATTTTGAGTCTTGTACCCATCCAACTTCTACCATGGTCAGCATAAGACCACAATTCTTAATTTTCTTTCTTTATTTAACTCTAAGTACCGATATCTTGAAATTGATGAAAATGTAACTGTGCCACTATTAAAATAACGCCTTCGTGTATGATTCTATATACTCTCTGCCACAGATTTATCTCACACGGATACTGTATTTAAAGTTTGTATTACATATGTACAATATAAAATATTTATAATAATTGGAATAAGTAACAGTTTCTCTAATGTATACGAATTATTAAAAAATAAATATATAATTATATTTTAATTAATTAATATTTATATTTTATTAATTATTATATATTTATTATATAATAAATAATAAATAATAAATAAATAATAAATAAATATATAATTAAAAACTATTAAAAAAGCTTAAAAATTATTACAATCCATTTCTTTCATCTTTTTTCAGACAGAGAATATGGCATTTTTTAACGCTTATTTTGAGAAGGATTTAAGCCAATATCCTCGTGTCGACAGAGCATATGAAGGAAAAGATTATGTTGATTTCAGATACCAATTTGTTAAGGACAGCAATAAGAGAGAGATGGATATAAAAAAGAACAAATCTTTGCAAAGAAACAGCAAAGAAATTTTAAAAGATACTTCGAAAAACTTAATTGAGAAACCTTATACCTCAAAGTGGTATAAGAAGGATTTGTCAAGATTTTTTATTATGGTGCATGCATTTTCTGATATTAGTTGCTATTGTTTTGTAGAAAATAATGAAATACTAACTTTATACTGCAATTTTGTAATATTCGACATCTCATTAACATTTTTAACACAGATTTCTGGTGGGTTTGAAATCTCAACATCTCCATGGCAGAAAGAAAGAAATGTTTCAGACACTTTTACAATTAATAATAATCAATTGAAAGATGACAGCAACGTTTTTTATAATCATGTCGGCACGTGTCATTTGAATTAATAAATAAGATATTGTTAAAAAATATGTTTGTTGAAAAGAGATTGGAATTAAGTTTTCTCTTTTAAAGATCTCCAGTTTGAGGAAGCTGTATATCCACTCAGAGTCTGTATATATGAAATGTATGATCCTGGGTATATAATTCAAATTTTGGCCCAAGATTCTCAAGATAATCGATGGATTGCATTATGGACTAGCCAATTTCAGTATGCTCATTCACGTAGGACAGGGACATTTTACACTCCTCCGCAGTCCTTTAAAACCAAAAAGTTACGAATAAAATTTCTGCACTCTCTATGGGAATATTTCTCATGTCTAGACAGTGTAATGCTTATCGGTACATCAAAATTGATCCGTCCTCATAATTCTAAACAGAGTGTATTTGAAGTATTATCGGAAATTTATCAGACCTCCTGTCATGGACACTGTCGTGCACGTGAACGTTTCGAAGATATAAAATATCTTCACAAGCATTTTTCTGAATATTGTACTATTGATAAAAGGTACTATAATCATCGAATATTATAAGTAATATTTAGTCTTTTTTTATTTTTCTAATAATGACCATTAATTTATATCAATGTTTATAGAAATTTGCATTCGGATTATGCAGAGATCATAAAAGATATCAGATATCTCTTTTTAGATGAATCCGAGGGACAACCACGTTGCAGTTTTTCTACGCTGCCAGTAAAGTATTTGAAGCAGTTAATTTTTTATAGCAATATTTTTTATCTGCTATTTAAGTTACTTTATATCTTATACTTTATATATTGAAATTTTATATTTTATGTTTACAGGACAAAATCATACTAAATATATTTCAGAGTTTAGATATAAAATCGTTGTGCCGTATGAGCACAATGGATAAACGTCTTAATAATTTAACACGAGATGCTTCTCTGTTTAAGTGTTTTAATGTATTAAATATGCGCAATATGAATGCCATGTATATTGATAATATTTTATCATACTGTACATCCAGATGTAGACATATTCAACAGTTGGATTTTACATCAAGCGATATTTCCATTTCGAAATTCAGAGAATTTCTTCAAACTTGCGGTGGGCGTTTAACGCATTTACGATTACGTAATTGCAAATTTGTCGGTAGTTATGCATTATTTACAATTGCGGAAGTGTGCAACAATTTAAAAGGTACATAAATAAATATGAGTATTAAGACTATGGGTAAATTGTATGTGAATAATCATATATTTTTTAGTATTGGATCTCAGTTATTGTAATTATTATGGAAATGCAATTTTGCATCTCCAAAATTTAGAATTTTTAGAAGAGTTAAACCTTAACGGTACACATATAATACCTGAAGCTCTTTGCCCAATACTGCGAAGAAATCGTCGAATGCGTGACTTAAGGTTGAACCGCTTCCCGATTGACAATCCATTTATAATATTTGCATTATGTCCGTCTGTAAATCGAGTCAACAAAATATATGTCGACTCTATTATAATAGAATTGAGAAATTCGTGCCCGGACTTGGAAATACTAGATATATCTGGCGGTACAATTACAGATCGAGGTATTGATGCTCTCGCCGAGTGTAAGAACTTACGAACGCTGGGCATTTGGAATAGGATGTACGTGCATTCTACACTTTTTTTTAATACATATTACCACTTTTTTAATTGAAATTTGTATATTTATATCTCCTGCAGGTATCATGAAATAACTATGTTGTTTTCTTTTTTCGATTGAAAAATCGTAGTAATATCATGGCTTTTATTTTAGGTTAAAGTGGGATGGTTGACAAGAATGACTGGCGTAGATTGTTTTCTGACTGCCAACGTTTGGAAGAAGTAATTTTGACATATCCACAATTCTTGCTCAATGTCCTAAACTGCAGTTGCATGCTACGTAGGGCAAATCGATCTTATTGTTAGTTTGCCGGTTGATGGACGAAGATTCACCAGTGACCGGTAATTATGCATAAAAGGGACCTCCTCTCCGATTTGCTTGATTTTTAAATATGTTGTTGGGGATGTCTTCCCGAGTCATTTCATACAGGGTGGTCTAAAAGTCCCGGATCGGTTGAATATCCCGAGAAATTGTGGGTGGATCGGAAAACGGAAAAATACGTATTTCCTATTTTTGAAAGAGCTATCGAATGATACCAAAATTGACCCCCCCACCCCCACCCACAGGGGTGTACATACATATTATGTATATTATATGCATATGTATGTACAAATTTTGTACATCCTACGTATCTACATGTATATCTTGTGTACATATACTACATGTACCTGTAATGGTGAACAAATCAATATACGTCATGTATACACAAAATGTGTAAATCATGTACATATGTGCATACCTAGGACTTCCTATGTACATTCTTCCGATGACATTTGCACATACATTTGATATCCAATGTATGTACTGTGTACTAAAAATTCATATACACTGTATACAGAGTGAGTCTTTCCATATCCGACAAAATTTTTGAGAAGGTAGGCCGGCCTAAGACAACGATTTTTAATAATTAATTACTCGTTAACTATTACGAAAATTGCAAAATGGTACAGGACTTTTCCGTTCATCTCGATCCGTTCTACCTTCTCAAAAATTTTGTCGGATATGGAAAGACTCGCCCTGTATACATCATACATAAACGTATATACATTGTATATACACTGTGTATCATAATGTTTTGTGGGATATGTCAAGTATGTTATGCACATTTTACCGTTATCATGATTCAGAACATGACTCGTCAACACGATTAAATAATGCAGTTAAATATTACATCAGGTAAATGGTTCAACAGCACAATGTACTTCCGCAACTAGTTTCATATAGCACGTTTGTCTGCGAGGTACATGCAAATTACGCTTCAGTTTGTACGATACAGAACTATTATACTGATTTTTGCTTTCTCTGCAATAATTCGTGTTTGATTAATAGTCAATAATTCACGGCATAGATGTGGCTGATTCGCGCTGATGATTACGCATTCCTCGTAAGGGCATACGGGGCCACGAATGCGCACTGTTGCAGCTAACGCAATCGCGTCGTAATTGAACCATTACGAGCGTCAGAGAATGTAAGTCTCGGGCCGTGCCGCCTCTGCGAATCGGTGATCGATGCTTTACGACCTAAATGATCTACGATCGAATGTTATGCTCGGTTCTGTTTCGGCTGGAAAATTGCGCGATGTTCCATGATCGACGACGGTGCAGCCTTATCAAGAGACACGGTGGTGTCTCGCGCCAAGAGTACGTGCAATGGCGAGGAAGATCGTGTGTCTATACGCGAGCCGACCGGTTAAGAGAATTTTAGATTATCGAATCTCTCGATAAACCAATCTGAACCAATCAAGCTTTGAGTAAGTTCAATCGACAGCTTGGGTTCAAATTATATAATAAATAACTAATAAGAATTCTTCAATTCCGCCTGCGATAATTAACAACGTCAGTGTTTTCTTGACCATACACCTAGCATTTTTAATAATACAGAAAATTTATTGCGAAAAATATTTATACCTCAGCTAGGGTTTGAACCTGGGCCTCCCTACACTCTAGGTGAGCGTCTCACCAATTCGACCACCGAGGCATATAATGTTATATAATAAATGTTGTGATTTTTCGTCTATGAGCGGAAATAATACGACGCCAAATCCGAATTGACAAATTTAAGCAACGTCGCAAGACGAAGCACAAATACAATTGGAGGCACATGCTCTGTTTACTTTCTTCTGGAGAACAGTCTCGGATATATGGCTAACGGAAAAATTAATATTCAGAAAAGGCAGATAAACAGATGATATAAATTGGTATTTGAGGCTTTTACGGCGGACATAAAAATATAAATCGTTGATTTGAATCGCTTTAAATTTAGATTATTTTTATATCGATATAAATTCGGACTTAATAAATTTCGACAAGGACCGGTTACTATTGGAAACGGCATTTATTATCCCCGGATATTTTACGGTATGGCCGTGGAAGTTTTCGTTCAACGTAAAATTTAGCATTCGATCCTTAATTATTATTCTAATTGAAGAAGAGTATCACGAGTGTTTTTTTTGCACGCGATTTAACAGAACGAGACCGCGATACGGCGCGTGAAGTAAAAGTATTTATAGGCTGAAGCTTCTTGAACGGAATCTAGAGCAGACTCGTTCGTCCGCGACGAACGATCGAACGCCCGATATTTATCATATTGTTTTATTCATCCATCGATTATTATCCTTGTCGTTTTGCAAGCATCACGCAGCAAACGCTGCGTAAAACACGGGGGAAAAAGAAAGGTTGGGTCGTTTGCGAATGAGGCAAATCGATCTGTATAAATTGGCGAAACTACCGAAGGGAATTTATTCATCGGACACTCAAGTTACGTTACAAAAATTTTGAAATATACAATATTGTTGACTGCAGAGAAAGTACGAATATCTTTCTTTTAATTTCTATATTCGCTGGCTTTGTAATTAACGTATAATTACAAACCTTCCGTATCTTTTTAATGGACCATCACACTTTTTATGAACAGTTTACAACAGGTCCTAAGCGAGTTCAAAACGAATTTACTATGATGTCGGGTTGAAGATAAAGCAGCGTCTCGCGCATATTAAAAATTATAATAAAACTGTTCCTTTTTTTAACGCGTGATAAAATACGCAACGTTTTTGCAACACTTCTCAACACGCTGTAAATTTTCATTTCTGTTGTACAATTAGCTACGCACCACATGATTAATATTGCCCGACTGACAAACAGAGGTATTACCAGTGTGCCAACTAGAACTGATCTCATCTATAATGATGACTACTGTGCCCATTCGTTGTTTCGTAATCGTTCTCTAATCATCGACCGGTTCAGGTGTTCAGGTAGAATGGATTATTGCCAATATAGACACGGGCAATCTTCTAGCCGAGCACATGGTAAATGGTACAGTGCATTCCATAGTGGTGAGATCGCAGACATACGTACGGGCGTTACAATAGTGCCCGAGCCCGGGCTCGAAACGCCGCTGAACAATCGCCGTCCTACGCGCCCATTCCTCGAGATTCTCCATCCAGGCGCGAATAGTGGCTGGAACTAGTTCTGCGGATCAGCCAAGGCCTAGATCACCGCCGTCGATGTCACGGCAATTCGTGTTTGTAGATTATCAATGACATCCACATCGACGCGAATGACCTCGGCAGTTAGCTCGAAGATCAATCTTGCGCAATCCTCGTGGCATTACATTGTACACAAAGAATAATAATAACATCCTGGACACGCGCTTCATAAAGTAAATATAACGAGAGGTAATGAGATAAAGGCAATTGCCTTTTTGATTTTGTTAATGGTGAGGCTCGTAAAATTGTTTGCCAAAATGAGTAGCATTTTCTACGTTTTTTTTTTAGCCAAGTGAATACGAAATATTTTCGACTTATCATTACTTCATCAGGAAACTTATTCCCCGCGAGACTCCGTTTAAAAATTCTTACGATGAAATGTCAAAGTTGATGTCTCCGCGACGCAATTCGTCGGACCCTCGTAAAACGTCTACGCCTTGCGCACAGATTAATAGAGCTCGATCAGGAGTTCGGGTTCTTTCTCTCCTTGTCTCCTACGCAAATCTGATTAATATAATATCCATACAGTCGAACAGCGGCCATTGATCCGCGCGCGTATCTGATACGTTCGTGATGCTTAAGACATAACTCGAATTGAGCGCCGGCTTGTTCTAGCGGATGTATATTTCCTCAGCCGTAACAAAAATCCGTATCAGATGGCTTAAATTCTTGACGGTTAATGATGGATGCAAAACTGGAACGTCATCGGCTTAGTTGTTCCTGTGATTGTTTTATCAATGTTATTTATATCTTACACTCGCATGTAATTTATCACATATGATTAGTGACTTTATTAATTGGCACGTGTTGATGAATAATATTAATACTAGTAATAAATAATAATAAACTAACCGAAGACTTAATTTTATTAGTAACTGGTCATTAAAATTTATAAAATTTATTAATACATTGAAAAATTAATAGAATTTTTACAATTAAAGTAAAACTGGAGTACACGATGTAACAATACACGAATCGATTGTTTGAATCATATGTGGCTTTTAGCGGAACATTAGAGGAAAGTCCTTTATTGTGCGATGGATTTCTGATATGAGATGGCAGGTTTTCAACACCCAAATTCAATCTCAAATCTTCTTTTCGCAGCGATTACACAATCTAACAATGAATTTCCCACTAAACAGATTTCACTCCAAAAGCAATAAATTCATGGTGGAATCGACTGACGATGCCTACTAATTTAACAGAAACCCCGCTGTCCCATATTAGGATCCTATCTTATATCAGGGGACTTTCTTCTAATAATTACAATAGATTCAATGTAAAGCTTCCTGATTGATGAACAAGTAGGCTTGATAATTTATGCACGATAATTTCAAGATAAATCCACAGAACGCGACAGCATAATGCAACACTGTCGTTTCTCGTGATCTCAAAAGTGATTCGCGCAAGGAAGCCTTTGCAGAATCGCCTTCGCCAAGATGTTTGCAGTAGATTGTCTATACCGCGAGACAGAAAAAAACCTGATCCACACGTGGCTAACCGTAGAGCACACCTACGTCCAGCGAGCTAACGGCTATATCGAGCATATCGGTGGTCTTGGCTGGTTTGGCCGGTCACCTACTTTCGGTTACTTATCTTAATCTCCGTTCGCGCGACGCCGATACAGATTACGTTTAACCGCGGCCGATAGTGGTTTTTGCTCGTTGCAACAAGACGCCACGCCGGCGGATCCTACTTGACGGCCCCTCCTCTCTCTCGTCCTTCTCTTCCGAGGTAGAGCGCCAACAATATCTCTGTTTCGTCTCTTTTTCGTCTTACTATTATGAGGAACGTAACACCGAATTACGGTTGTTCGGTAAAACCGAAGTGCAGCTGCGTAGAATGCGGAAGTGCACTCGTCGCGGATCGATTACGCGACGATCGATTCTCGACGATTTAGCGACATTTACAGTTTGGAATGTGTGTATTACCGCGCGCGTTAATTCCACATAATACCGTGGCGAACAAGTTCTGCGGTTGTATCATCCACTTGGCGAGTTGATATTTTTAACTGTACGAAAAGGAGATATAACGCGCTCATTGCGCGTTTTCGCGCGATTCTAACAGCCCTCGGGATATACGTAATCGTTAATACGTGAACGTTGCGTTGCGGGTTGGACATTTTTGCGTCTGCATTCCGGTTATACATGTACGTGTACACACAAATCGTCACCGAACATTTTTCTGAAAAAAAAAGAGCATCACGTCTCAAATATCTTAATCGCACACTGAAGCAGAAAAAAAATGGTACAATACAATTCACATTTCTGCTCGTTTCCTCGAGTTCCAATGACGCTTTGATAAATTAATGCGAAGAGACGTATCATTGTATCTGTGCGCGAGAGAATATTGGAAACTTTCCACGGTGCAGGGGTTAAAGGAACAAAGATAGCACCGGGATGGCAGACGACGTCGTGTAGTACCATAACGCGTGCTCATTTAGATAGATCATGGCTATCATGAGATATCCAAACGGCGGGCCGCGAAAAAGCGGCGCGCATCGCGCGCCGTGCAACATCGCTCGTAAATTCACGCGGACGAGCGAGACGGCGTTAACGCAAGGTTTACCGTCAACGGCGTGAAATATTCTCGGTAACTCGCGGCATAATTTACGCCGGTAATTGCGGGGATAAGGCGAAGCGAGCTATGCCTGGTACAAGCACGGGGGATACGTCGGGGCGCCAGGTTTTTCCGTCCGGACGGAAACTCTAACGCGTTGCCGTTGTACCACGGGAGTTTCCCCGCGAAGAAAAGCAGTTACGACAATACGCGGAGAGTTCGGACTTCTTTGTTGAGATTTCGAGAGTGTTTATTTAAGCGCGTTGGTTTAAAATACTACGCGGAAAGGAAAATGTAGCTGCCGCAGCTAAAAACTGACTGCACGTGGCAACTAAATTTCAGTTGTAAAATCTGGATGGCTAATATTTACTTGTGGTAGCTAAATATTTTGCTACCACATTAACTGTGCTTAGTGTATTAAGTGTATTAAGATAGCAAACCGTTTTTTCTTTAGTGCAGAGAAAACTTTTCTCAGGATAAAATTTCCCGTCGCAAAACTTCTGTATCTCGTCAAAAAGAATTGATCTAATAATGAAACGTAGAACGTTTCGCGCGAGGGAAGTAATTAATTGAAAATTTGACTTGCGAAATGATAAGGTATCTAAGGTACGCAGTGCGGCATTTCGTCTTGCTGTGGTTTAGAAATTTATAGTTATGGCAGCAAAGTATTTTTAGCAAACCATGATTAGCTACGGTAGCAAAAACTTTTTTTTTCAGTGCAGAGAAAACTTTTCTCAGGATAAAATTTCGTCACGAAACTTCTGTATCTTGTCAAATTGATCTAGTAATGAAACGTAGAACGTTGCGCGAGGGAAGTAACTAATTGAAAATCTGACTTGCGAAATGGAAGGTATCTAAGGTACGCGGTGCTGCAATTCGTATTGGATATTTGTCGTAATGGCAAAAAAAAAATAAATTAATTACCCGTTTGGAATTCGCTCACGTTCGGCGATTAACGTTACGAACGCGCTTGTACATTTCAATTTCCACGCGCTTGTTTTTCATTCAATATACTGTTACGTCAATTGGCGGAACAATGATTACATTAGCTTTCACTTCTTCCGAAGTAGTAAATGAACAAGTAGACCACTAGCCTGTTTAGCGTTTCAAACTTCACGCTTGCAGCGGAGTCTTATACGAAATCGTTCGCGCCTCTTAGCCTTTAACGACGCGCGGTTTTTAACAACGCGCACGCAGACCAGGAACAATAAAATTTGCATCTTTTCGGAAGAAACTTGACGTCGGTAAATTTTCTCGCAACTCTCTCAACATTCTTGCTCATTGCGAATATTATTTTATTGAATGAAATATATAATTGCGAAACTGTTTTTTAATTGCAAAACTTATGCTCTCCTTTTTACACGTCGCAAAACATTTTTCGCACAATATAGTATTGTTTGAAACGAAAGCGAACATTGCGCAGTTTATCTCGTTACCGTATCGCAATGACAATAATCGATCGAGCCGACAATGGGGAAAGTTGCGCAGATAAAGGAACCGAGTTCAGCGAGCATTCCTTACAATGAGAGAACCAGCCAATTCGTTCGCGCTGGTGTTTTTTAAAGACATTCTCAAAATTATGGCGAACTGTGTATTACGGTAATAGCCGGTTTCACTGTCGTCTACTTTCGTCAGTTCACTTTAACCCTGGTTCAAGCAACTCCGTATCTTCTTTTTTTTAGAAATTAGACAATAAACCGACGGATTGCGACACGTTTTAATCGGTCTACTTCTTAGCGCAGAGAGTTTTCTCACAAAGCATGTCATTTCTAACGATGTTTCGTCGGCCGTTTTGCTCTCGTTTTACGCTTCAGGAAAGTCATCCGGTAACGCAACTATGTACTCCTGGGCGACGTCCATATTAATTAGAGAAAAGCTTATAGCCGCGCATTATGCCGTGACGACACTTGCACCGCGATACGAAGATACCGGCCAGATTACGACTTCTAATTCGGACGAATAAAAATGAAACAGCGGTGAAATCTGAAGGGAATTAGACTCGCTCGGCGATCGGCGGGAGGTCGTCGACCGTTTGCGATATCGCATGATCACATTCTAACTGGAAACGTAATATATAGATATATATCGCGTGCCTACAATTGACAGAGCGGCACAGAAATCATAAAATGGCCAGCATCGCTCTGTAATTACAAGTGCATGCGAAAATTGTTCACGCAATTCTGACGCAAGTGCATTTCATTGTGACAATTTGAACATTGAAATGCACGACTCGGTATGCTATTGGGATACGCGAGATACAGATCTATGAAAACAGGCTCAATGTAACGTACAATTTAAATTGTAATTACACCTAGGTATGTTGAGCTCTTTTTTTATTATTTCTTTTAAGAAGTTCCTACACCTGTGCGCATTCTGTATTGTTTGTACACGATAATGTAAGAGGGTGAAGTAAAGGATCTACGTAGAGAAAAGCACATGACAATGATACTATTATGTGTCGTCTACGTGACATGCAAACGCGACTGCACGCTGATTCTCAAATTAGGTGAAAGTTAAGAAAGCTGATTGACTATTCGGCCGATATGAGGCTGTCGGGTTCGCTTTCGTTGGAATTAAAGCGACAGCGCCTCGTGTGTCACTTGGCGCTGTTGGTGAATTAACCGTAATTATATCCGGCTACGAACCAACGGGCCAGTCATTGTTCGTCAATAATGACGCGATAATTGTCGCGTTGCACGTTGACTTAATTCATCGCCGCTCCGTGACGGTTTGCACGCTGATACACGAGATACGCGGCCCATTGCAAGATATTTGCGTCATGTATCGTAAAAGGGTATATTTATAGAATGATTTATGGGACGCGCGTCTTGGATTCTTCCTGAATTGATAATGCGTAGAAGTTGAAGAACTTCCCGTGCGCATTTGCATTCAGGTTGAGGAACGTCGCGTCGCGCGTCCGCGGCGGCGATAAATCGTGAATCCGTGCGCATTGCAAATTTGTCACTCGCGTATTACATTAAAACGTCAGCCGGGGCAGGCATGGGGAGCTGGTTAGCCGCGAGATCGATTTTGGATAACGTCCTAACGTCCTGTGCGCGTAGCGACTCCAAGTCCCCGGACGCCTGACATCCGGACGTTAATGGATTAACTTGGCAAAAGCGCGATCGCGCCGCGATAGAATCACCGCGGGACATTACCAGCTGCATTCAATGTTACATCCATCGCCATTCTGTTGGCCCGGCGCGGGACGCGTCGCGCGGATTGCCACGTGGATTGATAAATGCGTAACGCGCGCGCGTAAGATCACAAAGCGTCGATTTATGGTTCCGCGCCGTCGCCATCCGCTGTCGCGACGATTCTATTTATAATTGCGCGGAAACCGTAGGGACTCACCCGGCTGGACGACGCCGCTGGATGAACTATCGTCATTCGATTTGCGAGCTTCTTGGCGATCGAGCGCGTCGAGAAATGCTCCCCGGGATCTCCGATAACGATACGTGTCGCGATTATTTACGCGCGGAGAAACGAGAGCGATACTGATATGTAAAAGACAGATGCGATTTAATGACGAGAGCTAGCTAGGAGTCACGAGAATCACGAGATTAAGATTAAGCTACTTCATTTTCATTTATAGAGGAAAGTCCCCTCTGTTAGGAGATGGGCTTCTAATGTGAGATAGCGGGTTTTCACACCCACAGAAAAAAATTTCCGGATCCAAAGCTATTACACTTGACTGTATCATAAAATAGGATCGATATAGAAAAAAAAATTGATACCTGAATGTTGCAAGGGTATATATTTAATTAGTGACCATGCTATTACGAATAAACGAGAACGACGCAATTCTTCATTTTTCCATTTAGTATGTGTGGATTTAGTAGATGTAGATACATTTTATTGATTCCCCTTAGGGTTACAAGGCGTTTTTGAAGGAACGTGCCCAAACCTCTTATAACACTTCTCTCTCTATATCCACTTCTCTATGTGGCGATCGAAAAACCAAGAATGTTTTGTTTGGTTTTGAACCCAGGTCTTCGGATTACCAGACCAGCGCACAATCCTCTGCGCCACGATCGCCACTAATAGGATCGATATAGCGCCAATCATATTTATTATAGAGAAAGGAATATTTTAATCTTGAATGAAAAATTCTAAAATCTAGAATAAAATGATCGTCTTTTGTCGAATATCGTGGTGCCAGCTTCGTGCGTTGTAAGAGGGAGAGAAAATTTATTCTAAACGCAAGAACGACGACAAGTTACTCTCGTCTCAATGTAGTAAGTCAATCTTTTTTAACTCGACGGAGGAGAATAAGAATTATTGATTTTATTTTGATATTGTCTTGTCTTTATACTAAATGAGGTTGTGAGAAATATAAATGCGTCAAGAATATTTTTTTGTCTCGGCAACAGAAATGCTTGCATCGCTTGCACCCTCAGAAGGGTGCAACGTCCAAATTCAATCACAAATAATGAAGCAACGATGAACCGATTTTAATTTTATCTCTAGTATTAGAAATAACACGTTGAAGTTCGATTGCAATTTGTTCTAAACAAAAAAAACAAGGAAGAGACCGACTCAAGACAACTGCAGTCGTAAGTGGTCTGTTTCTGCGATTTCTCCCGCGAAATACCCTTGATATTGACAAATGGACGTAAAAATACGTTACCGGCTAAGGAATAAACCGATGCTTTCTCTCAAACGTGCGCACGAGTGCTGTACGGGTTATTGTCGAGGTTTCTATACCGGTAGATAGAGATAATAGCGAAATCCAATGCACTTTTGATGGTTCCCAAGTGGCGTCGGGTTTCGCAGTAAAATTTAGAAACTGTGCGTAACGGCGAATCGTAAATTTATAGAGGCATATACCTTTCAGCTTTTCGCTCTCGAAAACCATTCGCGGCGGCCGACCGCGTCCCAGCTACCGACGCATTCGTCAAGAGGAAAAGTTCCCCCGTTGCGAACTTTTTCATTCTTTCGCACAGACCATCTGGTTCTCGCGATTTCCTAATGCGGTTGATACAATTGATACAATGCGGCAGTACAGAACGAGATATACTGGGAACCGCGCGGCGAGACAATGCGCTGTAAAGTATCCGGGATTATATTCTGTAAGAGGCACGTTGGTTTCTTCACGCATACAGAATGTCGCGTTGTTAAAGTTACCAGGAGTACGCATTCGGGGCCGCAGAATTACTTTCCGCTCGTCCGCGTTTGAGCGCGCTCGAGAGGACGCGTCCGACGGCCTATTACGCAAGGGCTCAATTAAAAGTGCACGATTAAAATTGAAAGCACATGTACGCCACGCGTTTTATCAAAGCGCGAAGCATCGCAATGGCACATAAATCCTGGCGAGGCGCGATCGTTACTTCAGCAGGGCGCGGTCAGACAAACTTGTTTTGCTCGTACGCGTCGCTTTTGACTCCTCCACGTCGCGCCGACTTCTCGTATTCCTGTCGCATATGGTCACGTCTAAGTGCTGGAGGCCGCTGGTACTTTGTATCAATGATCGTGTTCAGGAAACATAATGGCTACAGTTGCGAGAGCCCCGGCAGTCCGCGGCGATCGAGTACGATTGGCTGGATCTATCAGTATGCATCAATCATCAAACTCAATTTGCCATCGTGGCTCCGTGCAACAGTTTAATTTCCCGAACGGAAAACACCAATTATGGAGATTACCGAACCCAATTTGCTTTGAGATTGCCCTTAGATGGCCGTCTAATAAGGTTGATCCTCGTGTCAGCAATTCCGCTTCCGTCGACAGAAATGTAGGATGGTAAAAAAGCGAACGGAGCTGAAAGGCAAGGATGCGAAGTTGTATTTCGAGTTTTATAATCGAGAATTCGACCAGTGGATCGCGCAATTCTCTCGCGACGGCGTTAATGGAACGGGACGATAACGCAGCCGTCCGCTAAATGTTTCTTTCTTCGGTCACCGGATTGTACACAAAAAAAAGAATTTTTACCATCTATTACTTTTAAGTATAAATCTACCATGACGCCTTCTCGCTCATAATGACTCATCGTTTTGTAGAATAAGTTTAGACCAATTTGTTTCTTAATCATCTGTATATTGCTGAAGAGGGTCACATTCGTAGGCCGAAACGTACGTGTTTTTAAATATTTTCTAATACACATTTATACAAAAACCTATGTATTTAATTCATCACCTTCGATCCGGTGACGACTCGCATTGCCCACAATTTTTTCTTTCTTTTCTTCTTTGTGATTTTATTACCTAAACGTCCGTCATATTTTTCAATTTTATTTTGTTTTTATCGGAGCCTTATTTACAACTATTAAAGAAAAGAATATTCTTTTGAAAATATATTTCGTTTCAACGTGAAAATCTTGGAATGAGATTATATTGCGTTGAAGGAAGAAAAACTTACTTGAATGTTGCAGTTTTATATATGCTTATTGTTTAAGAATAATTTCCTTGAGTGGAAAGGAAACGATATTGCAGATAGAAAATAACGTATTTTCAAATCGCTACATATTTTTCGGCGCTAGAACTTGGACCGAGTTCTAGCATCGTGGACGCAGGCCTTTACACATACAGAAATCGACTTCCGAAAACCAGTTTGACGCTCTTTTCGGGGCAACATCGTAAATAATCTTTCGCCCCGACGTTACATCTCGAGTAATCACTGGATATCGCGTTTTATTTCAAATACTCTCTCGAAATAACATATTAGGCTCCCTTTTCTTCTAATCAATCAGGCAAAATTTTGCAACGCACAGCCCCCCAGAAATTCCGAGGATAATAATTGCCTCCACATCGCACGCGCAATATTTCAATGTCTGCATATTACTTTGCGAAATACGATCGCGTTTCTCGAAGCGGCAGCGTCACTTCCGGGACTATCGCGCGCGCGCGCGGGGAGAAAGGGAGCCGGCGATCAATCCTCCAATACATCTCGGCGCCACTTTTTTTTTCGTCGCGGGGATCGTTAGAGCCCTATGAAATTCAATTCGCGCCCCGTCATTCCAGTGTGTATCATTTCTGGACCCGCGTTACGCAAGTGCCTTTCACTGGCACGCTAGCTGTCACCTTCTTCTGCGGCGAGCCACATTGTCCGCGTCTGTGCGACTCGGCGCGCGATGCGGCGCGGCATAGAGCGGCGTCGCGACGCGACGCGACGCGGCGCGACGCGTCACGTCGTGCCATACGGCCGCACGGCCGCACGGCATGCGGACCGATGGTATTCTCGATGCGATGCGCGGCCCCTCTATTTTCGTCCGGCACTGGAATCCGCGTCGAATTCTATCATCCGCGTCCCCAAACGTCCCCCGTGAGCGATCCCGGAGCTCGCGCGAATATGAATATGCACGCGCGCGACGTAGTTAAGAAAGTCCCGAGTCGAGCCGGGACGATCGGTATTTTTCATTTTCACAGTGACGCACGCACGATTTACCTCACACAGCACCGAAAGTTAAAGTAATGTTGCTGGAACGTTGCAGTGTTGAATGTTGAAGTACAAATATATTTTCTACTTTGGATCTAGGCTAATGTTTGTACATTAATTCTTCATATTGCTGCAACGTTAAAACAATCTTGAACAAATTATTATTTTTTGACACTCAAATAGGTACTTAAAAATGTATAATTACGAAATGTGTATGTATAATATTTTTGCCACGGTCAGAAATTTTCTAAGCTAAGATTGGATTATTATTTTCTTAGTGGAATAATTCAATTTCAGCACTTTCAACAGTTGTAACAAATATTCCGCTAAACGCAACCGATGTTAACTCGATATAATTTAACAGTGTTTTCTGAATGTTGAGTCGTAACGTGAGTAACGTTTACGACGCTCGTTTACGAGACATTTCGATTCAGTGGACATTAGACGTTTTTACAATATCTTTTCAACGTTGAATCTACATTTCGTAACGTTGATGCAATATTGCAATGTTGTAATGGAACGTTTCTGAGTTGTTGATTCGACATTTATGTATGGGTACTTTACATAAGAAAAAAATTCAATTTTTTTCAATGAATCACGAAGCGAATAATATTATAAATGTAATATAATAATATAATATTACAAAAATTATTGACGAGCAAATAAAAATTTTCTTTTCTCTTTTTCTTAGCGTAGCATTTTAGATACAGACACGCAATACATCTGAAATAATATAAACGTTTAATTTTCCGGCAAAAAGCGTTGTATTGTAAAAACAACTTAAATTCTATTTAATATATAGAGAAAGGTCTCCTATTATGCGATAGAATTATAATATGGACGTCATCAGTTGATTCCACCATGAATTTATTACCCTTGGAGCGAAATCTGTCTAGTGGAAATGTTAGATCGTGTTGTTATCGTTGCGGAAAAAGATTTGCGTTTGAATTTGGGCGTTGGAAATCTGCTGTATTAGAAACCTATCTCGTAATAGAGGGCCTTCCTCTATTTTCAAATTTAGCGAATTGTACCTGGTCGAAGTGAGAATCGACAACAGCTGGATGTATTCCGCGAGATAACGAGATACGCGGTTGGGACAAATATTACTAGAGTAATTTACGCCTCGAGGAAAGTAGACGCGAGCTTCTGTCACCTATCTCTTCCTCGTTTAATCCCTCCCACCGATAGTTCATATCCTTTCTCATCTTTATGCGCATATTGTGTTTCGTTGCGTCTTCACGAGAGTGCTCAGCTACTTGAACGTTACGCGTCTCGCGATTGCGTAATGCACAGTGTACCGTTATTTCCCATAAACGCAGCTGGTAGTCGGCCAGCCAGCCTCTCATAATAAATCACTTTCCTCAACAACGCTGATTAGTTTCGGCCGGACGAAGAAAAATGGATATCTTAAAGGAGACAGAAAGAAAGTAAGTTCCACGCTTGGGTATTCCACGAAGGAATCACGGGCCGCGGTTGCAAGTTCGGTTGTTTAACGCTAGTTTTTCGACGGTGCCTCGTTAGGAGTCGTTAATCACCGCGTGTAACAAGCTGCTAACGATTCGGAGGAATGCACGGAACGTGCACGAATTAATTTCGAATTAGGAAGAATTAATCTTGGGAATTGAGACGGTAATAAATTTAACGCGCTAGAACGGATTATCTCACTTGGGGCGAGATAAGCTATTAAGCGGTCCACGAGGACGCGGATCATTTGTATTCTACGCACTACTTCGTCCCGAAGATTCTCTTCCTCAAACTTGCGCCGCGTACAGGCATGGAGAAGTAAAGCAGCAGTGCGGTAACTGTTGGCCATAACGCGTTCAAATTGTCAGGATGATGAGGACTAATATCGGTGTCCGAGAAATGGGCTTAACAAAACTTGGGGCCAATGTGTCACGGCCTTATTATGGGGGATAACTTAGGCGTGTCGTCCGTGAAACGCCGACAGGCGACTGTCACGAATTCATCGGCTCGGCGCCCGAAGAAAGCCCGCGCGCGGGCCTTCTTCTCGCGAAATTAACATCTCCATTAATATTATACGAGCCGCGAAATTATGCGCGACTTACCGACTCCGCGAAACTGCGGCGCGCGATGGGGCCGTGATTTAACAGTTTGGGCCGACTGAATTTTAGCCCGCGTTGCGGCCGTAAAAAGTCGGATTTAAGGGCGAGACCGCGTGTAACTGTCGCGGACGACTAACAAATCGCCGTAACTGAACCGTACGGTGGATTAAGCGCGGCTATTATCGAGTAATTTAAACGCAGCGGTCGCAGAAACGGGCGCGACATAGTGCACTAAACATCTCGCAGCGCGATGACACGTGCGCAAGCGCCATTTATTGCTCTATATTTTATAGTGTTCCATTCTTATTTCACCGAAAGCGAGGGAGTCCTCTGAACCAAAGGTATCTGTCTCTCGGACTGAACTTTCCGAAAATACTTGGCGACTCGAACCGAATGTCAGTTCCGATCCGACAAAGTGCTCGAAAGGTTCCTTTGCATAACGTTTACGTTCGTAAAACTGAACAACGCACAAGAACGGCGAGTCTAAGGCAAGATGTAGATAGCCTGTACTTGCAATTTATTAAAATGTGAATTCATATACCGTTTCTTTCCACATTTGTCCTGCGCGCCGGTTTCTTTTCGGACCTAACGCAGTTTTCTTACGGGCGGAGTTATTATCGTCAGCAAATTCACATATTCAAATCGATAAGCTCTACTTATCGCTTATTCCGTTTTCTAACGTTGACGACTAGACACATTGTATAAAATTTCTGACTTCTAACTTAATTTCACATCCCTAACCTGACGAATCTTGTAAGTTTTATTATATAAATTAAAAAACGCCTTAATTTTCTTCTCTGATATGTATAAGAACTCATTTAGTTCATATTTTGTTTATCTGTTCTTCAGACATTTGTAGGCACTCTCGTAAGTTTGTTACCTGAGGGCGACCAGTGTTACTGGCCGAAACGTTGTGTTTTATTATAATAAAGAATTGCCAGTAAGATCGTTTACATACTCATGAAAATTTTTTGACTAGCGTCACTAAGCTGCTACTTAATTTTTTTTAGATGCTACATTTAGCATTCAACACCCCCCTTTCCCGCACTGTAAATTATTCTTATTGCGAAAGACATTACCTCAGCCAGGATTCGAACCTGGGACCTCCCTCAATCCGTGACGGGCGTCTTAAGCCGACTCGGCAACTGAGGCTGTTCATAAAACGTTCATAAAAGAAGCTGTGTCAAGGATGAAAGGAGGATCAAATTGTAATGCGTTCACATTAATATTAACCCGCGGGATTATCTCGAGGAAAACATAATCGTAAGAAAAGAAAAGTGCCTCGTGAGAAACACGTATATGAATAATGATGTAAAAGAATTCTTTGCTGCAATTCGTGTAAGGATACATGAATAAACAAACCGAGTGATTTATCATTCAACTGCTTATGGAGGCAAAACATATCGGCGTGGTGCACTCTAATGGTAATCTAGCATTCCAAACTTATACTCGCGCCAGATGGTGAAAGTACTGCAGCAACCTTTAGCCACTTTGCCCGTCAGCGTTTCTTCCGTTTACGTACTTGAGAGGAGACCTGGGAACGGTCACGGAGAAATGTGATTGACCCTTCTAGCCCCTGAACCTCCAAGGGTCTGGAGTAACTCCAAGGGAATTGCTCCAGAGCAATCTTCCTACCCCCTCTGTAATTCTCCGCGAGAGCGAGGGTTTTTTTTCCTTCTTCGTTGTCTCATGCATTATTCCGTTTAGGTTACACATTTACATTTTGACTCAATTGACGACGATCGAGATCATTTCTTCGGGATTAAAATATTGCCCCGCGATAACGGCGATCGAATCCGCTTTCCTATACGTGGCAGACTTTCCACGTGTATACTGTTGTTCTTCCTTGCGTCCCGCATATCGCAATAAAATTTCATGTCCGTGAGATTATAAACGGTGGCGAAACTGCTACGGAAGAATTTTCGTCGTCTCTCTCGACGGTGTAAGGGTACTGCGACTAGCGAGAGATTTACTCGAAACGAGTTTGACTGCGAAAGCACCGCCGCTGGAACAATGCCATGATCTGTTCTTTAGGAGGTACCGTTAAGTCACTAAGAGAGCCTCGTTCGCGTCTCGTTCGACTCGGTGTGAGACGAAAAGTGAGAAACTACACGAGCGTACCGCGAATCTAAATGTGCGAAGATAGATCGTGATATCTCTCGGAACTTAGCTGATAAGCGCATCTCAATGAGGGCTTTTGTAGCTAATTTGACGATACTGGATGAAGAAGAACAAAGCCAATAGCGCCATAAATCATCTGCACGTGACTTAAGCTTCTGTAATCATCTAAATTTTCGAAACATAAGGTAAACTGTGAGAACGCAATTAAGGCAGACTCCAATTAATTAGCTTCCTCCCGCTAATTATGAGTCCATTAAATTTTACAATCAGATATGAAACGGACGATCTTGAATGAGCGGCGTTTCTTCGCTATAAATCAATATAAATAAGACCTTATCTCTCCGACTTGTAAATGGCGCTCATCAATGCTGATCTGTCAATGATCAATCAATTTCGAATTGTACGCGGAAATAAAATGCTGTTGAATCAAAATTCAAATAAAGTTGCCTGAACCAAGCGTTGATGTCACGGGCTGCCGCAAACATAAATAATTCACTCAATTGTATTTGCTGTGGATTTTAATTTTAACCACTGACCTGATTATCCAGATTAGACAACTATCTGATGTTTCTCATTCATTAATGTTGTTTCAACCGCTTCATTTCGATTACACCGATATCGTTGACGCAACATCATTTTTCTCCATGTACGATTCTACAAAAAACATGTCTGTTCTTTTCACATTGCCACGGCGTAGAAACGTCTGCGTTTTCATAGTTTTCAGTGAGAACATTAAGGTCTAATCAATGTGGTGGAAACCGCAACCGTCAGTTCTCGAAAATAATTAAAAGTTTTAGAACTTTGTTTCGTATTAAATTACTACTAATAAGAATATCCTTAAATATTCGCCAGCAGTAATTAACAACATCGGTGTTTTCTTGACCGTATCTGGTGAAGAAAACACTGATGTTGTTAAATTACTACGTTCTGAATACTGTTAACATTTTATTGAAGAGAAGTGCCAAGTTAACCTACTTAATACAACAAATCAGCCCTGGCTGAGGTAATATTTTTCGCAATAAATTACAAATATAAAACATTTAGACACCAACACCCTGTCACGGCTCTTAGTATCCTTTATTCCTTCTTTCATCACACTCGAGCCTTATGAATTTGATTAATTTGACAAGAAATTAAGTCCCAAAACTTTTCAATTATTTCCGAAAACTGACGGCTCGGCTTCGACCCCATTGACGTCGCGATTCGACGTGAGTGTTCTCACTGCGCGCTTTACACGAGGCCGCGGAGCGGGCCGACAGTACGTGTATTTATAACGCCAGTTATAATCGCTTTGCCGGCCGGGGAGATTAATTCACCGCGGGACCTTTTTACAAGGATGCAATTTACGTGGGCTAAGTAAGTGGGTAAGTGAGAGCACAGAACGGAGCGGGACCGGCCGGCTGGGGATGATTAGGGCGGCGGGCGCCACGCAAGGCGTACACGCACTCGCGCCGCATCGCCGCGCCGGCCGACTGCATTCTGCGACGGCCACCGCGAGTCGCCGAGTACGCATGCCATCGGGACTTACGTCGTCGGATGCAAATAATACATAAGTGCGCGCACGGCGGGGTGGGGGCGGGTTGCCTACGGGGGTACGAGCTAATGACCGAAAGAGTATGAGGCCGCGTCCTCGAGTTTCCACGACGTGAGAAAAGAGATCGTGCCGCGACTCGCCGCGTTCCTGCGCGAGCTTTTACGCCGGCCGATCGGCCTGAACTTTACAGTCCACCTGCGGTTATTATTTCAGCGTTATTCCGCCGCTGCCATATTGCGGCGTGCGTGCGGAATAAACGTGGATTATCCAATTCTCTTTTATCCGCGGCTTCCGAGACGCGGAATGATCCGATTGAGTATTTTTTTTCCCTCTCGAACGAGAGCTTATCCTCTGTCGCAGCTGCAGCAGAGAAAAAGAATATTCTTCTTTTGAAAATACGTTTGGTTTCAACGTGAAAATCTTGAAATGAGATCATATCGCGCCCAAGGAGGAAAAACTTACTTGAATGAAGCAAGTTTGTATATAATTTAATCAAGAAAAATGTATGCTTATTCTGAGAAAATTAACACAAGTTCGTCTTTATTAAATGTCGAGATAGTATCAAGGATAAAAGAATTTAATATGTATTCTTCAAGTGACAATTAGAGTATTTAAATAAGCAAATTTAGAATTGTTGTATCGCCAGTAATTAAAACAAAATACTCAAATATTAGATCGACCAAGGCTGGCAGTTTTATTTTATTTTAAATTTTACCACGACGTTTCGGCCAGTAATACTGGTCCTTTTCAAGTGGATCCTATAGCTTGTGACAACGAAGCATCTACAAATCAATTACTTAGTCAAAATATATAACGGTAATAACTTGTAAAACTATAAATTATAAAAATATAAAGCGGTAATAAATTATAAAAAGAACTACGAGTAAATTTCTCAGTCATAATATAAAATAATAAATTATAAAAGAAGAACTTACAGGAAAATATAAAATTAGGCTAATCGTCATCGCACATAGAAATATACGCCTTCGCACGTGTCATGTCACCAAGAGACTAAATAGTTGGAACAGAACAAAGGGACATTGCTAAGATCCTCCCGTCATGACATATAGAAGGGGACCGGAGAAACAAATAAAAAAAAATAAAATAAAACTACCAGCCTTGGTCGATCTAATCCTTGAGTATTTTATTTAAATAAGATTGCAATATTGTTGGAATGCAAGATTATTAAATGCTTTTAAGAAGAATTATTGTTGCGCATATACAAAACAATGAATGAGCATATAAGAGTTGACCTGATTGACACTTTTTCTTGTGTGCGATCTTCGGGGTCTCGATCCAATTAAAAGTCTCAGACCCCCGCGAGAGAAAGTCCGATTAATATTTAAACAAGATTTAGTCGCGATTATATCACCGAGGATCTACCATCGCGATAGCTTTCCAGTTTGAATGTTAAGTGGTTTCATAATCATCGATACTTTTCGACCGAAGGCTGGAAAGCGAGAGTGCTGTAAGTCAAGATTCGCTTCAAATTTCCCCGTGTCGCGTCTATACTCGGTCTCTCTTGTGATACAGGAAATTTATAAGGACCGAGCTCTCGGTGTTCTCGTTATTGCTTTTAAGTTTACCACGACGGCGACCGTTTATCTAAAACACTTCCGTTGGAAAAGCGCACTTGAGATCGTTACACCGCGCCGCTTTTTCCCCGTTTCAGCCTTACGCGCCAGCATCGGCGCCCGACTAATTATCCGCAATGGCAGATAGTTTCGCTGCATTTCGCACCGGCGCGGCGCATTAATTTCCGTCCGCGTGCTTGTTTATGCGAGTCCCCGCCTTCTGCTTTCGTGTCCGCTGACCGCGCGGATGCCGAAGCGCGAGTCGAGCGTTGCCGCTGTTTTAATTAATAGTCATAAGCCGTGTTGATAGGAGAACGTCGGGGTATCAAGGATAACCGAGACCCGCTCGTGCATTCCGACCTGAAATGATTTGACACTGATTTCCTCAGCTTGAGCTTATCGAGTTTACGCCACGTTGTTTTACAGTTATTCCGCAACTAAGATAAAAACTTATTACGAAACGAGTCGTTTGAATATTCAAAGCGACATTATATTATGCAAAGATCGTGCTATTTTTTTTCCACGCAGCTATTTTATTGAAATCGCGCGACGAAGGGTACACTTTGCTGACTGAAACGTTCATTTCGCTATTACTCCGTTTCTCATCTTGAGCCTTGGGTCCAAGTTCTAGCTCCGAGAGATAGCCATTCAACTTGCATCTTTTACGGAAAACCTGCAAGTTGATTGGCTATCGTGGACACAAGGCTTTACTCTCCTTATTTTATATCCGACAAAAATTTCAACAATACGCGCGTGCGTTCTCGTATACCGCAGCACGACCACGGATGTGCGTGTGTTTACGGCGGGATTTTTGTAGCACGCGAGTCGATGACCGCGTCGCGACATGATATTATGCAAGGATCGCGCCTATTTTTCCTCGCAGGTATTTTATGAAATCGCGCGATGAAGGACACATTTTGCTGATTAAAACGTTCATTTCGCTATTACTTCGTTTCTCATCCTTGTGCCCGCGATCAATGAACTTTGTCCAAGTTTTACGGGAAACCTGCAAGTTGACTGGCTGCACATTCCTCGGAACTTGGTCACAGATCTTGGATCGTGGACGGAAGGTTTTACTCTCCTTATTTTATATCCGACAAAAATTTCAACAATACGCGCGTGCGTTTACGTATACCGCAGCACGGCCACGGATGTGCGTGTGTTTACGGTGAGATTTTTGTAGCACGCGAGTCGATGGCCGTGTCGCGACATGTTGCTCATTGCCGGGCAGGCGACCGCAGAAACAGTTTTGTAATTGACAGGTATGGCAATGCGACACCGCGACGCGAAGCCACACGATACACTCGACTCGAGTGCATCCCTCACGCAGGACATTTCGGTGGCTCGCGTCATCGCTCTTCGATCTCCTCGAGGGCGCTGAATCATCCTCCGGATGTGATTTAATATCGTTCTGCTGCATCTCCGCGGCGTACAAAGCGCAGCGAGACTCGACGAAGAGTCGCCAGGAAATCTTGACTAAGATTCAAGCCCGAGCTCTTCCATTTACTCTCGACGTTCTCGACGAGCTCTATATTTTATTTATAAAGTCTGATTTACAACGCGAATCTAGAAACATTCTATTTTATAACGTCAGTGTTTTCTTGATCTTATTCTGGCATTTTTAGTAATACAGAAAATCTATTGGGAAAAATATTACCTCAGCCAGGGTTTGAACCTGGACCTCTCTACACTCTAGGCGGGCGCCTCGCTGGCTCGCTGAAGTATTATAATATTTTTCGCAATAAATTTGCTGTTTTATTAAAAATGCCAGATACGGCCAAGAAAACATTCTTGTTGGTTGATTCTATTTTATAGTCAATAAATACGTTTACAAAATTTGCGCAAGTTGGTAAATTTTTTTAAGCTGTTGTGATTTACTTATATAAAATAGAATGTTTTTAGACACAAAGAGCGAATTGGGGATTCCTCAGCCATCTTTTTTACCGACACAGTCAAATATAGTTTTTGCGCCTTTAATTCTTTTTATTGGCTTTTATGCATAAAATAATATCAGCATAAGTAGCAGACCGCATAGCCCAACATTTTCATACTCGAAATACTCAGTTCAGAAGTCTGATAAAAAAGATATTGGTATTTGAAATTTTCAATTCGTAATTCGTTCTGAATTTAAAATCGGCTTTATATAATTGCAAAAGTCTTTCACGCGATTAAAGTACGCTTAAAGACAAAACCATGGACAGTCGACTTTATATAAAACGAAGAGAAATTAAAAAAGACTTTAAAGAGTACCGAAAGTTTTTACAGAGAAGAAAATACGCGGCGTTCCACTGGACCGCAGGGAGGCTGCGTAAGGTTCATAATTTGCGAGCAACAATACGTGAAAGAAGCGCCAGTCGCGAGGGGTATCGGTGCTGCCGTATTCCGCAGCTGTCGCGTTATTTAATATGTCGGCGAGCGTGTCAAGCGGTGCTTTTTCACATCCTCTCTGTCCCGTTTCTCCTTTGTCTTCCTGCTTCCAACGCCTCGCGCCGTTCACTCGCATACGTGCGTCGCCAGAGTAAATTTCGACCGTTCTGGCGAATTTCATTTCGTAAACACGATGTCAAGTGTCGGAGATTTCCGGTTTTCTTCTCTATATACTTTGCGATCTCGCGTCTGCGTTAATCGTGCCCTTTTGTTTCCGCGATTAACAGAGGTCGACCGATTATTTCCTCAACGCGAGAAAATTGACGCGTATAAAACGATATCGAATACACGGGGGAAAAATGTAGCTGCCGTAGCTGAAAACTGCACGTGGCAACTAAATTTCAGTTGTGATAGCTAATACTTATAGCTACTGTGCCTTATCGTATTAGGTGCGACAGCAAACCGTAGCAATACCGTTGTGAAACACAATGTTACTCTTGTCCGCGAATGATTTATGCCCTTTTAAGGGACATTATCGCGTCCTAATTATTTGCGACTTATTATTATACATTTACTGTGCATATGATTATTATATGTTGGTGATCAGTAATAGTATTATCATCTATTTCCCGTCAATCTTGGCTGCCGCCGACCATCCCCGAGCGTAATGAACGTAATTCATGTAATAGAATGTAATAGGTGAACGCGTTGGTCTCTCATCACCATTGCTGTGATCTTGAACGATTCTTTGTACGGTACCCAGGGATATGATCGACAGGAGTATCGTCGATCGGCGATCACCAGGGTTCATTAGAGTCCGCTTCCGGCACGTATTTATAAATCGACGGAGAACATTCTCTCGAGAAATCGATGGATATTACGTACGAACGCATGTGGGGGAATAGATGAATGGATAGGCGCGTAATCTATTATCTTGGCGTCGATTTCTTTTCTTTTCCTTTTTTTTTGTAAAACGCAGCGTAAAATATATCTCGCCCGATAATGGGATTTCAAAGGCTTTGTTTGTCTGTATAATAATTGAACGGGAAGGCGGAAACTAATGATATACGCGGCGGTCGAATTATTGATCGAGTTATTGATAGCCTCGCCGACTTATATATTCCTTTGTAACGTACGTATTGTAAAATATTTACGATCATACGATTATTGGGCGTACATGTAACATATTACGCAATGTAATCACGGACTACAACGAAGGAAAGGCACTACATTCGGCTTTCACTATTACATAGTGTCACCGACGATCGCATTGGAGCGTAAATGTTGCAGGCACGATTAGCGTGAACATTCCACGCTATCTTACGCTCCCTTATCGCGGGAAACTGTAACCGAAGATCCGGCACGCTGTAAAACTTCGAACCGGCGCCAATTACCGCCTCGCACGTAAATCTTCTTCCCGTGGACCGAATGCAGCCTTCGCTCGCGTGACTGAAATCCGAAAGAATTTTTATACCCTATAATTGTGGGAAGAAAGATCCGTGGCGCGGGCGGCTCTTTCGCATCGATTTCGCGCCGGAGATCGTCTGATGGCCGTCTTTAACTCTTTGCGAATCGCGCCGGCCAATTTCGTAGATTGGCGAGCGATCTGTTCGAGGCTTTATTAACGTTTTCAAGATCTTTCCATTGTCGGGGCACACGGACAGGCGCATATGCCTTCGATTAACTTTTCATCCGTCGATTCCACGTGGAAATTAATGGGAAATAATTACTTGAGAAATAGACTTATCGATTATGTTCCTCAGGTCCTATTTCCGGGACTTGGAAGAGCTGAAACCTCCTATGAATAAAATATGAAAGTCATGTCTTATTGCATTCAGATTTTTTTTTAGGTTTTATTGGTGAAATATCAGTAGGCTGATATTTATATATATCGTCGACTACGGTGAGTTTATCATTTATAAAGACGGCTGGATGATTTTTCGGCCTTTTTCTGTATTTTATGCCACTGACAGGTACTCACCTGGAGCGATTCTCAAGAAGGCCTTCGGAAGGTTACGATCTTGTTCGCTTTCGCTTTATGCAGCGTGCGTGTGCGTGCGCGTGCGCGTGTGCGTGCGTGCGTGTAAAATATTCTTGTCTATTGCCAAGAGCTGTAACAATTCATGCTATGCGACACTACATGTATACATTGCACATTCATTGGAAATTCCTTCACGTTCCCTACCTTCCGGTCGGTGCCCCCCGACGCCGTTATCGTATCTTAAAAGTGTTCCCTTTGTCACATGTACCAAGTCGTGTTTGATAGCTTGTTGCGATTAAAATGCGTGCTAATTAAGAAAAGAAGTTTTATTATTAGAAACATTAATATTAGAAATTTGTGAATTGTTTCTGAGAAATATACGACTGCCTCGTCAATATTTCTTATCAATGAAGATGTATTTTCCCCCATGAAAAAACATAAATATATTGTTAAATATATGTAAAACTATATTGTAAAATATATGTTATATAAATTGCATATATATACATATTTGTATATTATAGTTGTATAAATAGAAAATATTTGTATTTATATTCTTGAATACAGTAAAAATATACCTTCTTTACTTATATTCATCACATATTTTAAACGGCAAAAAATGATTTAATTTCATATATATTGATATATTGATATATTGATATATTGTCCATATCTAAAAAAGTACAATATATTTTGGAATATATACTTTTTCATGGGGGTAATAAGCTGTAAATTTTTTAATAGCGTTTTGCCGCGTCCACTTTGTGTATTTTCAGAAGAAATCTGCAACGATTTGTAAGAAAATAACATCGAGACACAAGTCTCTACCGTCTCTCCTTCGGATAACAAGGGTTTTCAAGTATGTACGATGACGCGCAGCTTTTGTTCAGATCATGATTCGATAATTCAACATTATTTGCATCAATGCGTCATACCGGTTTGCCTACCAACGTACCCACGTCGTTGTAGCGAGATGTTTGCCCCTTTTTTTTTATCTCGGGACGATTTCGTGGACGATCGCATAACGCATATCCGCCCACGTCGTGGCGTAATTGTATTGTAGCCGAAGAAATCTTAGCAGCTTAAGGCGGAAGAAAAGTCAGTCCTAAAAGGCGGTCTGTCTCGGGCGAAGTATCGAGGCCCCTTAACGGGACCTTACCATTGGCCATCCGCCATAAATTACACATTATATCGCGTAAGAGCCAACCCACGTGCCGGTAGATCGTAGAGTGCTCGCGAGATGCATTTTTCTTGGCCGTTCGCATGATTTACGGCCGACTGTAACCCTCCGAAAGTTGGAAGTCGGATATCGTTGCATCTCTCGCTGTTTATATCTCCGCGCGTTTTAATGGATTATTGAGGAGTTCACTCGTAAACGGATGTATGAACAAGCACGATAATTATTGTACTTCATTTCTTTCTCTCTGTTCTTCGATTTTTCGCTTCGCGAATGCATTTTATCATAAGTTATACACGTCGGGACGCCTCTTTATTTAACGCGACGTTTCGAACCTTTAAACGCACGTATTTTCTCCACCGCTATTCATTATCGGTCTCCTTAATTTTTACACAGGACACTATGATTGTGTCGCATAAATTTAATAAATAACGCACCGTATTATATTATTTATTTATAATTTTTTATAATGTTCGAATGTTACAGATTATTATTTGATTAGAAAAGTGTAGCTTTGACAATCTGATGTTCTGCAGGGATCTTCTCGTAACTATGACAATTTAATGGATACGTTACGCGAAGACGAAGAGAACAACGCGCGTGTCCCCACAAGGATGGGAATTAATTGTTAGTGATTCCTTATCCTCGCTTCCTTCATCTTTATCATTTATTATCGTTTCATAAGTCATCTCAAGGGATGGCCGCGCCGACCGACGGTCTTACGCCGACTAATCGAGTATATTTGAGTGATGTAGTGCCCGTTTTAGAGCGTACAGCGGCGGAGCCGTTAAAAAGTCACGCCCGTGTGTTCAAAGATAAATTTCTCATCTCGCAATAATAATACGGAACAAGTGGCGCTGACCCGACATAACGGTGCCACATCGGTGGAACATGATTTGCCGGTACATCAGAATCGATGTCGTAAATTTTTCGGAGCGCGTTTCGCGTTTCCGACTTCGTCGGAAAATAATTTATGTACGTTTTCGAGCACGATCTCGTGGGTGGATACTCCGTCGGGGGCCATCAGAGTTCGTACAATTGAAATATCCGCATACCGGGATCACCCATGCGCGAAACAATACATTCAGAAACGGAGCGTATTCTGGGTACCTTTCTTATAAGACTAATCTACGGGGAGACGAGGGTAAGAGCACGATATCTAATGCTAAGCTTCTTGCTTCTACACTGAAAAAAATGTCTGGTTGAATATGGACGAATCAGATAATTCCTTTAGGATTTACCAGAATTTCTGTAGGATTACAGGAATTCTGGTAAATCCTAATGGAATTATCTGATTCGTCCATATTCAACCAGACATTTTTTTCAGTGTAGGAAAATAGTATTAGCACAGCCGAAGAGACACGAGGGCAGTGCATATTCTCAAACAGCAGATTTTCTGAAAAAGAGTAGACGAGAATTCCTTACGCGGCAATCGGTGAGGTAGCAAATAATTGTTCCCCGTGGCATATTATAGAGAGTTTCTTTGGCGTGACGTAATTCAGATTGAGTTCACATTACAACTTTTTTCCGTCCATAAAGATCTCTTTCTTCAGATAATAAAACACCGCTGCTAGGTCTAAGCTAATCTATAGTTTATAATTGCTACCTATCGGCTTTGCAATGCACGAATATCAGCGTCAGTATTTTATGTAATATTCATTGTAAAAGCATGATATAATTAATGGACGAAAATTACTAAATCTCAGTCCTGCCCGTTGAATCGAGCGTTTTTATCGTTGAAGTTGAGCAAAGGCGGCGTTCTCCCTCTGTCGTCATCATATTCGTTCCAGATGGGTTGTATCATGTTCCTATCGGTAATCATGGTTTCATTGGTAGTGGCTGATGCCTGCGAATCTGTAATAAAAGCAACAAACAATTTATGAGTAGGGAGTTCAAGCAATTACTCATATTGGAGCACAAACCTTGTCTGGAATGTTTCCCCGATATGCAACTACGCACTTTTCCGAACCAACCCTCGTTGAGCCTTTCGCGAAATTTCGGCGTGGTAAAAGTGTACAACAACGGATTGACCGCGCTGTTCACCGGCAGAATAAAAATCACTATCCAGGCGTGCAAATCAGCTATAAATTTCATTTGTTTATTAATATTCTTGAAATTTAACTACGCTGCTAAATATCAGAATTTATATTAGTAGACTTTTTGATCATGTATACACTTTCACAATTTCAAATCTTTGTATTAATTTCCGCGCGAAATGAAGAGAGAGGAAAATGTTTCGTTCTTTTATGAATGTTTCCTGTGGTAAAAGTACAGCGTAAAATATGAAGCTTAAGCATGCGCATTTATCGAGCAAAGATTGTAACGGAGGCGATGCTGCAATGGAAGCGAGTCGGTGGGAACGCGAAAACTCGCGTCAGCGTTTCTGCTTACGTGGCACGGGATATTTCATCATGGCGAGAATTTTCAACGCTATAATCGGTGCCCAACATGCCGCGTCTGTCAACACGATTAGGAAGAACCTGAGGGCGAACTCGGAATCGCCGACCGACAACGGCGTGGCACGACGCGTTCTCCAGATGCTAGCGAACATCGCAATGTAAACGTAACCGATAATCATCAATCTGCAAATAAACGAAATGACAGCCTTCTTCCAATGCAATATTATGGCAATCACGAAATGAGAATTGATCAAGTTCGTGGTATGCGTCGATCAAACTTTTTAGCGAACATTCTTCACACATAATTGCAGTTGCTTGAAAATTCTGATACTAATATGCCATGATTGGTAATTATGCAATGTAGAACTAACTGTAAAAACTATTGTATTCGGTCACAACTTTTCTAAAGGAATTTTTGAAACTTTGTTGCGATATCAAAAAATCAAAGGGACAGTTGGTAAATTATAAAAAATGATAGCTGGTTCCTTATCACATAATTCAATTCGTGGTTCCGTTACTAGGTTCTTGTATTAATACGTTTACCCGATGAGATTAAGTCCCAGAAAGATAAAGGCCGAGTATTCCCAGCCTATCAGATATGGATCGTCTATATGTAGAGGAAAGCACATTCCATTGACACCGTAGAATCTCGTGCTGCTTCTCCAATGGATAACTTTCGGGTCCAGAGAAAACAATCAATCCGTAACGATCAAACGGTTATGGAAGATTTCTACAACTTTCTCTCGAAAAATTCTTCAGATTTATCAAATGATGTAATTATAACTCAAGCATGCTATAGTATTTAAAAAGTAAATTCACAGATGTTAATACAGGGTGAGGGAAAAAGTATGAAAATCCCTAAAACAACAAATGTTTGAGACAAAAGTTACACGGTTTCAAGGGAGACATAAGACGGTGTCATTAAATTGATCTTTTTCCTCACCCTGTATAATAATTTGCTGCCACGTGTATAACATAATCGTGATTATATGATAAATAACAATGCAATCATTTTAAATTAACGAAGACATAATTAAGAAGAAATTAAATAAAAAAAAGATATATTCTTTCGCGTAAACAAACCTGGCACGAGAGCAATGACAAGTCCGACAATCCAGATGACGATCATCGATGAGGATGCAGCTTGAGACGTCATGGCGCGATGACACTTTAAAGGTGCTGCGATCAGAACAAATCGCTCCACGGACATAAATGACAGGATGAGCACGGAAACCTTGCCGAGCAATTTACGATCATCTATTTTAATTTCCCATTTTGTTTTTAAGTATCCTCTAATTTCAATTTATATCTAACTGTAATATGTAACACGGCTATTTGAAGAAATGAGAATCGCGTGAAGAGGAAATCAGTTATATCGAAACCTACACGGGGAGAATTTTCTCTTAAAATTTATCCTGAAAATCGCGCAATCTTGGGAAGAATTTTATGAGTTTCTGGAAATTTTACCACACATTTTACTAGTAATTACACTTGGCACACAGTTTACTAGTAAAACGTATGACAAAACTTTCAAAAACTCTCATAAAGTTCTTCGAAATGCCATGTCCCACGATTATATGATTTTCAGGGTAAATTTTAAGAATTAAAACGGGAACCTTGCAGTCAACTCAACTGGCATATTCCTTTATTTATTTAGTACAACGTTTCGACCCTACTTTTTGGGTCCTTATCAAGTAACTGCAAATCAACAAACGTACAGAATTAAAAAATTTGCTAGTTATTAAGTAAAACAAGAGGAAGTGAATTAGCGAACCTAAGTGAGTCATCGAATTATAAAGATACGAAATTTTAAGAGAAAATTCTCTCCGTGTATTGAACTCATTTTAAGAAATGCGCGGTTACTGCGTTCGATATTTATTTGAGCGACGAAATGCCTTACAATTAATTACGTAAGTTAAATACACTGCACAATGTATCGCTAACATGCATGTCGACTTTGTCTCGGCGCGCCAGATTTCGCTGAACAGTAGCGTGAGCGGTCATCATAAATAGTACCGTTAAATAGCAATTGCACATTGCGAATTGAAAATTGTGGGATTCAGCGAGGTGTTAATGTGCATACCTCGGATGATGTCATCGCCAACGCTCCTAGGAGTGTGCAGGACCACGAGGACATCCACGTACTCGCTTCCTCTTTGTAGCTATCGCGGAACCTCGCGTCTTCTACGGCGATTATGAAGAGGTATATTCCCATCAACATGTCGGACACTATAAAAGGTTTACGTGACTCTACCGCCTTGTGATTTACAGTGAGCCTAACATTAATATGCTCGATCGATCATCGCGTTGCGCTTTGTTGTGAACCGCAAACTATGATAACTCGCGTGCACTTCGTGATTCGGTACGTACCACGAATCATTTGAATAAGGATTATTTACGCTGTCGTTATCTCGTGTCTATGTCTAACTGTGCAATTCGAAAGTAACGGCTGTTGAAAATAGCGAGCTATTGAAAGTAACAGCATATCTAAAGTAGCGAGCTGTTGAAATTTTTGCATTTCCAAAAATTTCACCCAAGCACGCTCCTTTATTGTCAAAAGAATTGATACTCGGAATCGCAAAGTCAGAAAATTATTTTTATATTACTTTACACAATGACGTGTAACAATTATTTCGTTCTTTTGAATTTTCCGGATATTTGGTTACATTTTTGACGAATGCCAAGTTTCTTCTCATAAAAACTTTAAATATTCCCGCTCGAGACACGTTTGCGCAATTACCTGCGAGATTTCTGATAATGATACTCAAAACACGATTCTCATCTTTGGCGGTGAATCTCCCCCACAGAACGAGGCTATTACCGAGACAAGTGACACAAGATATGCTCCAAACGGCAGCCCTTAACAGAGGCTTGTCCAGCAAATGAGACATCGATGACACACCTTTGGAAGAAGAGAAATAAAAGAAGAGGGGGAGAGAGAGAGAGAGAAAGAGAGAGATATTGAGTTGTTTTCCTTGACATGTACATATCTTGTCGCGTTTGATTCAATATTGAATTAATCATTGCTGTAATTTGAGTAGTTTTTCTAATCACGATGTACGCCTTACCATCACTAATAGGTCTACATTTCTGCACCTTCGGTGCGTAAGTCATACAATAGTGAAATTTCTTGAAGTATCTGAAAAATTTGAAATTCTACGTAAAAAGATACAAGGCTCATTTGTTTATTTTTGCACTCTTATAAATTACGGTGTCTTTTCTTTGTTGAAAAATAAAACTACTGTACACGTTAAATAATCGCACAAAAACGTACACAAATTCGAGTCTTGGGAACGCATCGAATGCGTTTTTATCCATATTGTCCATGTTTATGTCCTCGATATTTCTGAAATTCCATGTTTCACAATGAAAGAGGTTCCATAATGAAAACTGATTACTTACTCGTATTTCATTGCATTAAGTTACTTGTACTAATTTAAATTAATAAAATAGAGGTGTTTACAAAGTTAAGATGAAAAATTTCGGCGGTTGTAATCTCTTATGTTCCATTATTATTCTAAAGTGGGAAAAATTGCATAAGGGAAAACGATGCGACTTACAGAGAACGAAGATTATTCAATGGATTAAAATGCGTCATTGATAACTCGACGACAGGATTGTAACCGATTAATCTGGAAGAACGAGATTATAACACGAGCTTTGCTAGGAGTAATGAATCTTATTTTCAAACAAGATTCCGGTTTACACGAGCTTAAATTATAATTAAAACCGGTTGCGCTCGTGGGTACGTGACGTTTCTGTAGCTCACTTTCGCGAGCAGATCTTTAGCGCCAAGTATCAGCGAGTGCACGTACATAGTTTAAACATTTAGCAGTAAGGCCGATTGGTATTACAACACGGATATTTGTACTTACAGCTTCGACAGATTATTCACAGGCTGGAACACGTTTGACGGTATCGTGACTATCCTGTTGTATGCCAAGTTACTGAAACAAGGCTGTATTTTAATTGTGTTCGATTGCCGATATCTGATTTATAGTCAATCCATTAGACGCAGTTGAGTTTGCCATTAATAACGTTCGAGATAAAATGCAGTTTCCAACTGCTAACTGTATCTGCGTCGTCGTCTGCTGTGCGGTAATAAATCTTTAATACCTCAACTTTGAACAGATGTGAGTTATAATTGTACAAAGAAATGGATATGGACAATAAAAGGTTAAGCACCGCGTTTAATTGTATCTGTACCGCGAGATTGGAATAAAGCAAAAAACCTACTTTAGTTAGGACATTAGTTTAGGAAATCGATCGCGCGCGGCTTGACACAGTAATATTGAATCGATAATCGGCATGACGTGATGTATTTTATTTATCCTGTGGTTACAATAACCGAACCGCTGGTACCGTTAACTTGAAACCGAGTCACATTAACATTTATGCACTTACAGCTCAACAAGTTGTTGCAAATTCCGAAACGCGTTCTCGCCGATGTTGCTTACGCTATTGTCCTCCATACTCCTGAATCATCGTCGAGCCGTTAGCTCGCATGAATCTTATTAACAATGACAGTAATCGCTTCCGTAATCTACTTACGTACGTACAGTGATTTCAAAGCGGGGCATCCGGCGAAGAGATCTTCCGTTATCGACTCGAAGTGGTTTTCGTCCAATATTCTGAAACGAAAAGTCCAACGTATACGTGCACATTTTGTATTTTCACGTATTAAATACGTATGCATACGTAGGCTTACATTTCTGTCAACGCCGGCAAACGTGGTAGCTTCAACGCGGACGTAGTTAACATGTTTTTACTAAGATTTCTACTTGTAAATGAAAAAAGAGCAGATTACCACATATTATAAATCAACATCAGTGATCATGGACGATGCAACTTACTAATGACTACATTGGCGATCGTTAACAGCGATTCTTGTAAATAATTAAAAAAAACCCGTATCGTGACATGGAAAATTAATTCTTTTCGAAAGGAGCGACACTGATAAATTTTCACAATCAACTGTATCTTTGTTACAATTTATTTCAATCTGATTGCACAGGATTTGCATGTTAGTCGTCTTTCATTCAAGCTATCGCGAAATTACCGCACGCATTAAGGAAGCAATCTACAAACGGATCTACATTTTTGTAATGATGCGCTCTAGACTGACGCGCTGATTACATACACAGTAAATAATAAGCGTGCTTATCGTACGTAGATTAGATTACTCGGAAATTAGTGGCTAATTCCAAGTTTTATTTTACATGAATCACATACCTCTGAAATTTATGAACAATACTGGCCGTGCAAGTAGAGCAGAATATTTCAAATAATAATGTTAAATAAATACATGTAGCATTTAAAATAGAAAACAACGTTAAACAATCCTGATTAGAAAGCAAGTATGTATGTTGCGGTAAATGATGGAAAGTTAACAGATCGAGATCACCCATAATTTTTTTGTCATTTAACATAGTAGAATAACGTAAGGTAACTTCTATGCTGAGATAATTTACATCAAGTACGCAGCAGTACTGTTTTCCAAGTCAGAAAAATCTGCCGTCGTAATTTTATTTTGATCCAGTAGCAGAGTTTCTAATTTATTCAGTCCCGTTAGATGCCCCGGTAGTATTTCGCTGAGGCTATTATTTGTGAGAATTCTGTGCACATAAACGAGTTTCGTTATACGCAAATACGATTTCAAAGTGTTATGAATTACTTAATTTAAGAGGCGTACTTACAACCAAAACAACCTAGACTGATGGAGAAAAACCCCCTTTTCTAGCTTGACTATATCGTTATTATCGAGATATCTGAAATTATAGAAAATTGTAAGATTTCATGCGGGGTCTCGTAAAGTTTTTTTACATATCCTGCATCCCGTGGCAAGGACAACTTACAACAAGCGTATCTCCGGATAACGCGATAACGCATCGCGAGATAAGTGTGTGAGCGAGTTGTCGGTTAGGAAACTGCAGAAGTCACGTTATAGTAATTAACAGTGTTCAGAGAAATAAATATCTAATTGATTAATCCACCCATAATTCTATTGAGCAAATCGAGTTGCTAATATTAGTTATTACCGAACGTGCAACATGTTTTGTTATATATTAGAGGAAAGTTCTCTATTACGAGATAGATTTCTAACATGAGATAGCAGGTTTTCAACACCCAATTCAATCGCAGATCCTTTTCGCAACGATTACACGATCTAACAATGAATTTTCCGCCAAGTAGATTTCGCTCCAAAGGCAATAAATTCATGGTGGAATCAACTGATGATGCCTTTTAATTCAGCAGAAACCCCTGCTATCCCATATTAGGATTATATTTCATAATAGGGGACTTTCCTTTATATATAAATATGGTGCCACAAAAGTAATATTTTTCTGTGAAGCGTACATTGCTGTTACGTTCGATGACAAGTTCTTGGGCACAGTGGTATAATTCGTACAAGTCGCACGACACGCGTAATAGGTACATTCAGCTGGAGCGTCAAACGTATCTGCGAAGAAAATAGAAATTTTTTAACAACTAAAGTATAACACATCTGTCGCGTGCTTTACGATATTACCGCAATTCTTGGAGTTTCCCCAATCTCTGTCTCTCATAAACCAATCCCAGTTTCCGTGCATGTCAACTGCGGAGCAAGTTTATCGATTAGAAACAAAATTATCTTTGGAAATCTAGAAATAGAAGGATCTTTCTTCTTTAAACGTAAAGTTACGATAAATGGAAGTTAGTGAATGCTGCTAAGACAAAATACACGTGTCGTTATCGAAATGCTTATAAAGTAATTAAAGATCAAGATAGTGAGATAATTGAATTTATACTACCGTGTCGGAAATCTAACACTGGAACAACCAAGTCTGTCAAAATAAAATATTCCAAAGTTCTTTTAAATTATAGAAATCATTAACGTCCCAGCGAGAAATGACTCGTCGATCGATGACATCGTTTCGACGAATTATTTCTTACCAAATTTGAGTAGAACTTAAAACCTGGCAGGACTTGTGACAATTAATATAAATTAGATTAGAAACACACAGCAATTTTCTGTGGATTCATCGTCGCTATGCGGACAATCCGGTACGCCATTGCACCAGCTACGTTGCGGCATGCACGTGGTGCTATTGAGACACAAGAAGGTACCGATGGGACATTTGTCTGAAATATGAAACATACGGAAAAATATGTCAGAGTTTACCGATACTTGCTTAATAAATTATGAGAAATATAACATACAATTGTAAGAATCGTTCTTTCGCGAAAATGTTTATCACATGTATGCAGACGATGGTTAACGTACTATCGTTTTCAGTGGAAACAATCTAATAATTCAACAGTCTCATGCATGGTTTGAAGGACGTATTTTTATCTTGTTAAAGAGGCACGTACGTGCCAAGGAACAGAAAATATACATAGTTAGCATGTTCGACGAGACAGTCGATTATATGACGGTTAAATCATGGTCAAGTCTGTTACACCATGCAGAAAGGACGATATAATAATTGCAAACAATATTGCAAGTAAATTTTTATATAATAGAAGATGTGCATATAGAAGATTATTTCTTCTTTTATAATAGTTACGGTACATAAGTAAATGTGAGTGTCATTTCCAAACAAAAAAATAATTAGAAATTTCTCTTATATTCTCAGGTTATTATAAAATCGGTCAGTATTATAAAATTTTCATAAAACTTTTTCGAAGTTATTAATTTTGATTAAAATATTTCACAAATGTAAACAGTAGAGTCACAATATTATTGTTAGAAAATTCTTTGGAACAGCAAAAATTAATGATGAAATCTGCTGAAGATAAATCTGTCTAACTGTAAGAATCTATATAAAAATGATTGAATACATACCTTGATTGAAGTAGTACATTAATCCAGAAAGCAGGCAGAGCGTTGCAATCAGTGATGCACCGACGATAACGATATGTTTGTATTTCATAATTTTTAAATGTATTTGCCACCTTTATTTATGCAATAAATAAGTTTAATTTTTTAAAAATAAAATTGGAATCTTAAAGTTTTTATTGGAATTTTACAAGACGAAGGATAAATAATTCTTGTATTCGAATCGTCTATGCTGGATCATTATGCGAATTTTTATGTGCACTGTGTAACTGGCTTGCACTCAGGACACTAACTGACACTAGTTGCATCCGTTCGTGATGCAAGCTCCAATGTATTGCACACGTGCTCTTCGTTGACCTTGGAGGAGTTTTGCTCTGCGATATATTTCTTCCAATCTTCCGACCAGCATTCTCTCTCTTGCCCGCAAGCGTAGTAACGTGCTTAAATAAGACTTACTACGGAGGCTATAGAATTTTAAATTTCTTGTAGGTTTATATTACAAAAGTCGCAACTTATTATATAGAATAACATAAAATAAAGGACGATGGGTAAAATGGACCGATTTTTATAATTCGCTGAGGCTAATTTCATATTATTGGCCTATTTTCCGAGAATATTTGTAAAATAATTTTATATGTTGGACTTTCTTGTATCTTGTGGCAATTTCTCTTGAATTGATAATCGTAATAGTGCTGTTTTAATATTTACTAAAATACAATTTATATAAAGAAATTTCTCATACCCTTTTTGATCCAAATAAAAATTTTATGGAAAATAACTTATATATGTATGCGTATGTGCGTATGTGTACACGCACACACACACATTAAAAAAATTGTATTTGTATGTATTGTTACGCCCGTTAGACCATCTCCTCTTGCAATCCACGATTTGCGCGACAGTATACTTATTATTTATATATTATTATTAATTTGTATAGATAAATCTAAGTGTGTGTGGTACAGAAATAAAAAGAAGTAAGGCTTTAATTAAATTAGATTAACATATAAAGGGTATGTAGTATCTCTCGATTAGGAAAAATAAGGGAAGTGCTGAAGAAAAAATGCAATTAAAAAGATGTAGGCCTTATGTTTAATTCATATATTTGAAAATTCTCGACAATACGAGATAAATTTACAAAAATTTGATAGCACAATAATAAAGATAGAATAATACAAGACTCTCTTACAGTAATAAACTGTATAAGTATCTATGTCAAGATTTATGAATTTAGGGTATATTTGGTTTTACAAATATTATAAAAATGATAAAGTTTTATAAAATAATGCGTGATAATGTGTGCAAATGAAAATATTCACTATCACTATCGTTTTTTTCTATAATATAGGAAAGCATATAAGTACCAGTCATAATTTTTTAATTAAATGCTTGCTAGATTAAGAAAAATATTAATTACGTCAAGAAATAACTCATTAATTTCTATGTATTTGTGTATCAAATTTTTTCTCAAATTAAGCAAATAAACGAATAAATTTATTTAAATTCATTATTCTCTGAAAATGGATATTCAATGAACACTTAATCTATGTGTTTGTCTTTATCCATATACAAATTGTGTATGCCTTATATGTATTTATTTCTCTTTTAAGGATCGTCTACAATAGATGAAGTAAGCCTGGCGTAAGAAGTAAGAGTAGGAGTAAAGAAATTAATCATTTCCATTTCCTACTCCTACTTCAGCTCTGACAGCGCTTACTCTCGACGAATTAGAGCGTAGTTCGACCAGTGCTACAAATATTTTAAAAAATTATCTCTGTACTTTAGCTTTTACACTGAAAGGTAAAGGTTAGATTTTCTTACTTCTTACTGCTTACTTCCAATGTAGACGGTCCTTTAGAAAGAATAGATATTAAAGAGGTGTACAAATTATGTATCCTGGATGTACAATTTGCGTACTATTTTGGATTTTCTGTGTAACATTATTAGACACAAATTGTATATACCTTTTGTATACCCTGTGTATACGAAAATCAAAATACTATACAGATTAAATATTCATTTTAGTGTTATTTTGTCGTTTTTATAAATAACTTACAAAGGGAATGTGCACCCTTTGTCTCACCAATTTTGCTAATCGCGGTGTAAAATTTGGCGCGCTACGTTAACACTACCGCAGCGAGCTATCCGTCAAGCTTACGCGCAGCAAACTAGATGTCGAACTAGACATCTAGAGTGTTCTCGTCCCTGTCATAATTTCTTTTTCCTGTCACACAATACTTTTATTGTTACAAAGAAGAATATGTAGAATTCGAATACTGTGCATGAAATATGTCTTTTTATTGACATTAGCAACTTTAATTCACATTAGCAACTCGCAAAATGCCTTAAATATTTTGCAAGTTAAGATTACTGATGTGTTAATTTAAAAAATATACTTCACTCACAGTATTCAAACACCCACATCTTTTTCTTCGTAACGATAAAAGTATTGTGTGAAAAAAAGAAAAAATTATGACAGGAACGCGAACCCTCTAAATGTCTAGTTCGACATTTAGGCTGCGTTGCGATATTCACTGCCAATACTAAAAATCTATAGTCTACGTCACGTATACTATACAGTTTCAGTACTGGCAGTGAATAACGGGACGTAGTCTTCCTGTGAAAGTTTAACAAAATCGGTGGATAAAAGGTGAGTTCTTCCCTTGTTAGTGTACATACATTTTCAAAGAAAAAAATTCATCAAATTAGTTTAATACGTGATATAAACTTGAACTTTTCTGAAATGATACGATATTGTTGACTTTCTCAATTTTTTTTATCGGTCGACAACTCAGCAGCTTCTCCGGGTGTATTATCAGGCGAATTCTGTTCCGTTGACGCCGCCGTGGATGTCACATGAATCGACAATTTACGTCGAGAGTTTCCATGTATATTTTCCTGACAAATATTACGTACTAAATAGATTTTTAATCAACCATTTGGAAAACATTTTGCTCGAAAAATTATATGTCACAAAATATTATGTTAGTTTTTTACGATAAAAATTTTTGTTTCCGTTGAATGATACATTATGTATTTAAAGTAAAGTGGTTACCACATAAAAATCAAGAAATTCTTGCTGCGTTAATGTCTGTGTGACATACGCCTCAATTTTTGGACGACTAAAACAATATTGTTTGGTTCGAATCTCGTACCAGTAGACAGCGAACTCATCAGTTACTTTATTTGCTATCTTTGAACATAATGTTTCCTTGTGTTCCTCAAATTCCTCGTGCGGCATAGTAGATACGTGATTCTGAAATGCAATTATGGTGATGTTAACGATACCTTAACAGAGACATAGTTTTATGATATCACATTCTAAATGGAGGGATATGTTTATTTGATTATAATATTATAGATTATTGCACGATAAATTTAAGAAAAATGATCGAATCTACGCCGAGAAAAATTTTTATTGGCTAAACCAATTGAACAGTGTTTCCGATGGTTAATTTTTCCGATAAAATTATGTATATATCCGATGAAATGCAGTTACCGATGAAATTTGATCGAAAACCCAACTATATTTTTCATCGGATATACAAGTTAATCGAATATATCCGTTTGTTATTATGTAATTGAATTATCCGATTATATCTCATCGGATATTTTTCCCAGTGTACTTAATATCGTACATTCTTATTATATATAAATTTCCATGATTAAACTTACCAACATAGAATCTAGAAATGAATCAATTCGTTTTTCGACGTAGTGTGGTTGTTTGTCACTTTGTATTATAATTTGCAAACCTTGCATTCCAAACTGTTTGTTCGTTTGATGTACGCTACACTTTACTATATAACCTAACTGTTCATTAGTCCTTAAAATATTGTAGCAAGGTTCTGAAATTATCTGTTCTAAGAGCATTGTCAACAAACTCGACCTCGTTGACTCAAAACCAGTTGCATAATATACGATTGTACAAGTACTATTATGGCAATTATTTTCGATTTCAAATAGGAGGTGGCAACCTACAGTCATTTTATATCATTACACAATACTGTTACATACTACGTCATATAAAGAATGTTAAAAACTGGTATACTATGTTCGAAACGAATTATATTGCAAATAAAGTGGTATTAATGTTTTATTCAATTTTTATTTTATATAGAAATTATGTCTTACTCATTTACACATTTTTTTCTCTACCTCCATAATGATCCTAATATTAGTGTAAGATCATGAGGCGAAACAATAAAGTTTTAACGGTCACAACTATACCTCTTAATATAAATTGAAGTTCTCTAAGCATATTAATTTTTTAAAGTTATTATAAAGAAACTTTGATAATGCGCTTACCGTTTTCTAGTTTAATTTCACAATGCAATGGTAATTGCCTTGGTAACAAGGGTTCATCTGTGTCGGGTACTTGTATTTCAGTTTTCAAGTTAGATTTAATTAATTGAACTGTACTGTTAACTTCACTAACAGTCACGTTACCATATATATAGCACTGCACTTTCATACTACTGAATAGCTTTGGTACAAATCGCTGGAGGTTATCGATACTTACATCTATATATAACAGAAATTTTAATTGTATAGAAGTGCTTTCGTCCTTCTAAAGACTACAACAATTATTGAAACGAAATAAAAAATGATTCTGACCGAAACATATGTTAGCTTTCTTTTACACTTACAATCAATAAATTTTAATAATTCGTTCTCGTGCCAAAATTCCTTTGCTAACAGGACGTCAAGATAATACATTGCCTGTTCATAGGGTTGTTTATGAATAAAATTTTTCAAGTTCTCGGTATACTGTAAGTTATTTTATATTAACATGCTGCTTAGTAAATTGAAGAAATTGATTGCACTCGTTATACATACACATTCTTTTATGATCTGAAACCTGTTTGGATCAATATTCAAATTCGCCATTCGTTTTATGATTTGTTCCAATAACATATTTTGCTTTTCGTCATAGCCAGTGAGAGTGAGCTAAAAATCAAATAGTTTTCTTCTAAAAAAAACTTTATAGAACTATAACATAGAATTAATGACACTTGAATAAATGTTTATTTATAAAATATTTGATAAATGTTATTAAAACATTACAGAAATATAATTAGCCATATTTTCGAATAACAATAGTTACAAATGAGAGATAAAATTTCATTTCTAAATAAACAGTATTTTATGTGCACAAAGAAATTTGTGTTTAAACGTTTCTAATGTTAATAATAAATTAAAAAATATTTTATTCTAACAATATCTAAACCTATTTAAATAATATACAATTAGCGTGATATACATTACTGTTGTTATACTATGTGCACTCACTTTTATTCCATGTTGAGTATTAATAAGACTCCAGTTTAAATCAGCTAACTTAGCAGCGTATGTTTCTTCCTCAAGGGAATCCAAAAGTAGCAGAGTAAATATTTCAGTCAAATTATAATTAAGAGGATTCGCACAGATGATTGGACTATGAATTGAAAACAAATTAAACGTTCTATGTTGTTTTAAACTGTTTTAAAATTATTTATTCATAATTGAAGATGTATAATTATAAATGTAGGTTTATTTCTTACAGGCTAACGTGATTTTAAATACATGTAAGCCATTTATTATTTCAATTTTATTCAGTACGTATTAATGTCTAATCTTATTACTGTGATAATGATTTGAATTAATATGTTATTGTAATTTGTATAGATTGCCAGAATATCTCAAAATGCCATTAAAAAGTATCTCAATATTATACACATATTTTATTAGAACAACGATGTGTTTCCAACAAAGACATTTATTGCTTACCTAAGGAAGTTAAAAATCATCTTCGCTGTCGGATCTGGAAAATCATCATTTTTTTTATAAAACAAGTCAATTAAGCCTGACGGCTCCTCAATAAGAATAGGAAACCATTCTTCTTCTCCTATCAGAGGTGACGACCTATTCTATAAAATTTCACTTGATAATATTTTTGAAAACATGTATTGCATAAAATAATATCGAAATTTGTAGTGCAATAGGGCAAAGGAAAATTTCGTATGTAGAGATAAGTACATAAAATAATCTCTTCGTCACAATTTTTTTATTTGTATCAAAGCTACTTGTCTTTATTTCATGGAATTTAGTGTTTAAATACTAATGCATAACTTTTTTAAAAAATTAGCGCAAAAATTTACATTCAAAAAGTTCGCCATAATTATTACTATTATTACTATACTACACTATTATTATTATATAGAACAAAATTGAATTTATTGTAAGATACGTTAGCATTTGATTCTACTTCATATCAAGTTTCATGACATGGCTTATGCTTCCCGGAAATTTTATTGGTATCATTATGTTATACTTAATGTTAGCTAAAATTATAACTTTAATTGAATCAGTAAGTGCAAAAACCACATGAGTTTTAAAATGGCCGAAACTGACTTTATTGCGTAGTAGAGAAACAAGGCCGGTTCTGGATCAAGAGTGGTGGGGGGTCATAAATCATGTTTTTGTTAGAAAAAATTATTTAAACAACAAACCGGCCTTGTTTCTCTACTTTGCGTAAATGGCTTGTTCAGGATCGGCAAACCCATTTACTCAATTAAGTTAGTTTCAAAAATTTTCTCACCATTTGAAAGGTGTTTGTGTAGAAAGTGTCTAGCTTAGCGTCAAATTTAGTCGCAATAAATTCGTTCTTAGAAGGCAATTTCAAATCTGTGTTATAACCAGCTTGTTTCCACATATCCATTGTTTCTTTGGACATCTTCTTTTTCACATATTTAATTCTAAAATATTCTTCGGTTTCATTCGTTATACTTTCATACGCTTTTCCGATCATGTGAATCCTGATATTGTGCGGCGTCAGATATTCCATTATCTCCTCGATCAAGTCCGGTCGCCACTCAGTGAAACGATGTTCCGCGTGGAAGATGTCGTTCATGGGATGTTCCTGTAGCGCTCGGACTGCAGAAAGTATGTCGAGAGAATTTTCCTTGAAATGAATATTTGTATTTTCAATCTGTTTACATTCCTGCAAATAGAAAATCACATTAGTCCAGGCGTGACACATAATATGAAAATACAGAATGCCCGGCATATTGGGATATCATTATTTGCCAAGCATTCTAAGTTTATTTAAATTTTACTGCAACACTTACATCATAGATCCATTTGATCGGGCCTTCCAACTTCAGCATATTGATATATTGAAACGTTAGTTGAATAATATCTTCTATATGTGTAGCACCTTCTTCAGTTAGATCGATATTAATAATGTAAATACTCACTCTGCTTGCCATAAGGAATTCTTCAGATTTTATTTTGTGGCACCAATTCTTAGCTTTTAAAGCTGAGAATATTGAACCCTTACCTTTGTGTTGAAGTAAATGTGTAATGTAAGGGATAGCCTATGTTAATAACGAACAATACATATAAATATAAAATAATATATGAAAAAGGAAAAAGGAAAGAGAGAGGGGGGGGAGAGAGAGAGAGAGAGAGAGAGAGAGAGAGAGAGAGAGAGAGAATTTTGTAAGCGGGATACTTTTATAACTTTCATCTTTTATATGTATGTATATGTATATAAAATTTAAAAATACAACTAGATTTATACACATTATATGTGTTAATATGTATAATGATGTTTTAAAAAAACGTTCATATCAAGTATTAAAGCCGGAAAAAAGTGTATTTTATTACCGAGCAGTGGTGTTGTTGCTCGAGTTTAGGTAAAGGAAACATAATCTGTAATCTTCTGATTTCCTGTATGGGAACAATGTACCATATAGTGCCACAGTCTTCATCTTTGAATGGATTTTCAGACCATACATCAGGAATTTCAACATCCTTGTTTGTCACATCGGAAAAGAGATCTACTATCATGTTTTCGAGGTCATCTAAACTCTCTGAACAGAAGATTTATTCGTTGGTGTAACGTATAATAAATGTTATAAATGTGTAACAAAAATTATTATGCCTATATATGGCAATGGATTTAATTTTATTTAAAAAACAAGAAATGTATGGGATATTTTTCTTAGGATTATAAATAAATATTGCATGTTTTCTGCGGACCCTTTCTTAAAATATTGATTATAATTATATATTGGTTCACAGATGTATCTATTATAGAAAAGGATTAAAATTTTAGTAATTTGTGAAGATCGATATTTCCACGTATTTTCGTATATGTATGTATATAGTAATAAAGCTTTTTCCTTTTTTTTAGAATAAGATTTTGTGTAAATATTTCTTATAATAATAATAAAAAAATCAATTAATTTATTATTAATATTTCTTTGATTGTCATTTAATGCATATCCTAAAATTCAAGTATTTTCAGATGCAACAGTGTATATTATATACTATATAAGAAACATTTAGATGGTCTAATTATAAACAATCTTTGGTAAATTATCACCGTACCTTCACTAATAATAAGTAATGCCATACGACTTGCAGAATAATACTTTTTATGAAATTCCAATAGCCTATTTCTGACATGGACGCCTCTTTTCTTCGGTAGTATGTTTAATGTTTCTTTATTGCCTGAGTCGAATTTCGAATAAGGATGATCTGGTCTCAAAGATAATTGCAGCATTCGATATAATCGTTGGGTATCGTCCATTAAATGCATCTCATATTCTGAATGTATAGCATTTAGCTCAAGATTAATCGAATTTTCCGGGAAGAGAGGCGCTAAGAAAAGCTGTGCAAAACGATCTAAAGCGCCTGTTAACTTTTCCGGAGTTATTGTGAAGTAATATACGGTGTGATCTAAGTGTGTCTCTGCGTTGACTTTACCGCAGTTCTCCTTCACATATTTAGCATAATCATTCGACCGAGGATATTTGTTCGTTCCCAAAATTAACGCGTGCTCACAGAAATGTGCTAATCCAGGTAGATCGTCCGGATCATTCATAGAACCTAAAACTCAGTAAACCCCAATTACTATTGTAGTAACATAATTTATCAATATTACAATATTTAAAATTCGTTCATTTTCTACTGTATTCTTTACTTAACATTATAATTTCCTACTCACAATGTAATTATTGTATACGGCACGTTTAAAGTATTATATTACACTTATATTATTGAATGGAAAATTATAATACTGATATAATGTTACTTTTAGTTGGAGTTTACGGGGAAACTACTTCTTTTTTAGTAATATAATTTTTTAAATCTATAACTTGACAATCATTAATAGAAATATATTAACTTTTGATATCTTGCACTATCATAAGATATAACAAAATTTATATAGAAGAAAATGTATTAGTGATATTCACACTATAAAGCATTTAAAACGAGGAGAATTCATAAATGGTGCATGAAATTATTGAATTCGTATACAGCAAAAATATGACTTATTAAACAGAAGTTATAAAGATCTATAACGGTTAACATCTTAAAAAATATTAAATTAAGATTGATGAAAATGAAAAAATCAGTTGCCTTCTTTTATATTGTTTTCTTACGATACATGTATAACGTATAAATAGAAGATTTATTATAATAAAGTTGTAATAGAATTGTTAGAGAAATATCTTTATTCTTCATTTATAAGATATTCTAAGAATTCTTATAAGAATTGTTGAAAACATGAAGCAAGCATGTGTAAAATAAAAATAATATGTTTACCGATATTAATGTCCATTACAACGCCACTGTCGCTACATGATGGTTCACTTATCAAGAGAACTTTCATTTTATTGGCGAGTACTAAGCCCCTGCATGAGAAGTCATCGCTCTCTAATACTTTTATATCATTGTATCGCTTTTCCACACGTTTATCAGTTGACATGTCGATCATCGGAGCCACGGAAATATTATTTCTAAACATGAAAGAAATACGAATAGAAATTTTAAACAGGCATGAATTTGTTAATTTATTTTCTGTTGCACAATATTCTGACTCATACTTGAAAAATTGTAACTTTCCAGTATAAGTTGTACAAAAATCTTCCTAACATAGTTACCAAATATTTAATGGGAAATTAATAATCTCAAATATGAAATAAAGTACAGAGTGAAAACATGTTAAATATGTATTAATATGACAATATTGTATAAATATAAATTGTTATATGAACTATTATGAAGTAACAATGGTCTCTCTTTTGTAAAGTTGTCAATAGAAATTCTTCGCTCTATTTAAGTTTGCTATAAATCTCCATTCTTGGTCTAACAATGCAGGTATATAATAAAAATGTTGCAAACTTTATCTTTCACTTATTTTCTTATCTTTGGAATTAGACGTCTGATTTTCAGTTTTCGATTTTAGCTAAGTTTAACGTGGCAATCTTAGGGATTAAAGCACAATTCCATGTTTCGCATTGCAAGACTCACCAAATAGTTTATCCGAAGAAAGTGCTCTATTACTTCTTCAGAAATTGTAAGCGTTGTAACAAATTTTAACTTTCGTTCTTACTTTATGGCTCGAACGATGAGTTGGCGTCCACATTACTGTTTGTTCTTTGCCATCACACTGAAGATGACCTCATCACAGATTGAAACGTTCAACCCATTGTTTATATTTCTTTAAATTTATCCCTAACACTAACACCCAGAAAACATTTTCCGCGCAAACATCTAGCGTTATGACGACGCACTTGGATAGGATTTTGCTTGCGTTGTTCAGCCATTTTCACACGTGAGTCGTTAGATATTTGCGCGCAAAATTATACGTTAATACATGAGCTAACCAGTTGCGTGCGAAAGCACAGACTAAACATATCTTACGGGCAACACTCAGGCAAATCTCGTACAAGTTCGCATGAATAAGACAAATAAAATTTGCACGCAAGAGTTGTTATTTAGGCAATTAGCTCGGTTTATTATCCTATTATTTTCCTTTGTGAAATAATATATTAAAATAAGTAAGTTATTTTTCCATTATAATATATTAGATTATATTGTAGATTTTAATTAATAATAAAGATAATATTATAGATTTTAATAAATATAAACTCCATTGGTTCAAGTCACAATTTCCTTTGTTACGCTTTACGTGCACAGCAATGAAATTATAATTATTTCTTATCGCACTATGTCTAGTTATAATTATTTACACACGAGTGTGCATATGCGCGCAAATACATTTGCTCACGTCTATATACCAAGATATATGTATAATAAAGTAATAATTATTTTTCTATTAACAATTATTTAGAGATGTTGAGATTATCTTCGTCTTACCGGCTATATTAATCGTGTTGAAGTATGTCTTAATGTTCTGATGGAAAAGATATTAACTACTCTTATTGACAATGATGAGTGGGAACCAAAGGAAGAAGAGCTTTATATCGTAATTGCGACGAAGAAAGCAGGATTTATTACAACGTGGCATCAATATCATTCATTAAATCATCGGAAATATCATGCCTTTTCGTAGTTTTACGTAAGAGAACTGCAATTGCAATTTTGTCCAGTCGGTATACATATGATAAAAATTTAGAATTTGAAAGTCAACCCTTTTAATCTTTATTAAAAATGTTTTATCTAACTTTACTTAAAAGTGTTGTATTTAGAAGAACTTTGCACTTAAATTGCTATCTAGAAAACCAGAATTACTGTTAAATAAATTAAGTAATACCTTGTTTGTTCAGTATTGTCGCTAATTTCTATTAATATCTCGATCCTGTGCTAAATTTAAGATTATGGTTTAATATTATCCTACGGATAACGGAAAATTCTGTGGCTTCTTCGACAGGTTCCGGCAACTGTAGTCTTTTGTATGAACTGCTGGGATGAATCTGATATACCTGAAACGTACTTTTCTGTTATTTTGAGCGATTTTATCATTCAGAATGATCTTGTGCATTGGCGCGATATCTGGCAGTGTCTTGGTTTGCTTCATGTTGCAGTCATGGCTGTGACTGTTAATCTTGCGTCATCTGATGAGAAATGTTCAATGAAAACGATTTGAATTAGTTCACTCGAGTACAAAGTACCGAAAATCCATAATTATAAATTTTCAAAGCATTCGATTACGTTTTGTCGACTACATTAATTCGATAGTTCGTAATTGTTTAATAGATTATAAAGCGTCAAATGTACAAATTTTAATTCGTAACGTAATTAATGTAATTTCTAAGAGTTAGGGAAACGTTAAAAAAACATCATTTGATATTTTTTTTAGTTCATTTCTGAAGGCAAAAAAAAGATTCAAATTTTATGATATAATTTGACACAAAAAGGTGACAATATTTATAAAGGTGAGAATCTTTTCTTCGCCAGTGAATAGTTAATACAAAGGTAATGGTAAATTATTCGACGTATCCGGCAATATTTAATTTAATTTTAAGAATAAAACACACAACGTTTCGCCCGAGAATTCCGATCCTTTTCAAGTGAAAAGCGTCTTTATAATATTCTAAGTCACGCTTTTCACTTGAAAAGGACCGAAATTCTTCGAAAGTGTGTTTGATTCTTGAATAAAATATTGCCAGATTCGTCGAATAATGTTCCATTACCTTTGTACAAAAAAAGGTGATTTTATACACCATGTTTCAGAGTGCGGCTCTCGACTAGGCGTGTTCTTTTACAAAGTGGATACGAAATACCAATCGAGTACGTCTTCTAATGATATGCATTGCTCGATCGCGAAAGCCGTTATACTTAACGGCTGGAAAGGTTTACATCTTTTTCCTGGAAACGTTCGACACGGTAATTCCACCGATCTTCGCCAACGTTTCCAATAGGACAATTGTGGAACATCTGAAGCACGACCGCTCTTTGTGTTTCTGGCTCATTTAATTTACCTATAAATAAACTGCAAGGAGAATTAAGAGGCACGGTTGCAGCTGCGTTCCGTTGCAGATCATAAAGACATCCATGGCGTACCACAAGAACCACTGCGTAGTTCAATTTCAACTTGGGAATGAATTCTTAGCGATAAGATGCACAAAGCTCTTGTTTATCTATATATCTATCTCTCTACAATACATTGCTTGTAAGTTATTACATAAATCTTATCGAACTATAATTCTTTAATTAATCTAATTATAACGTGAAAACATACCCGTCGTATACAGTACAAGTTATGCAACTCTTACGACAACTCGACAATAATCGTTAAGGATTGACGAGGAGCTTCTGCAAGTCTGTCAAACGGGAGCTCAATGAAACGTCAAGGGTTAACTTGTACAATAAATGACTGCACGTAGACCATAATATATCGTACAGTGACAAGATCTGGGGCAGGATGTACTTACGAGAATAAGATCTGCCGATCGCGGCAAGACGGGACGACCACGTGTAATTTAAAACAATTCACCCACGTCGTTTCGTCTTAACGCGACCGACGTTCCGTTTTCTTTTTTTTGGCTGAAGGAGTTGAAAGAAAAATTTATTTCCGTTTATTTTTTTCAGGAGAGATACAGAGTGTACAATGTTCACAGGATACAAATTATCTATGCCCTTCCTCGTTTCTAATTTTTCTCGATTGTGCTATTGCCGGCTGTGGCCGCGCGACGGGATCGGTGATCGCTATCGCGCGTTCACGATCTATGCGCGGGTGATGCACACGTGGCCGGCGCATTCTGCCTCGGATTTTCGCGAGAATGCTCGGAAAACAAAATAATCGTTCGCGAGAGGGAACGGGAGATGGAGAGAGCGTATCTCGCGGACGCATCGACGCACATATAATTCGTTATGCTCGCGGAAGTGCATCGCGTATGAGAACGTACGATCGATGCACATACAAATCTAAGTTACCTTACAATGACTCGTTGAACGAGTTTTTGTCGAGAGCTGCGACTGCCGGCGTATAAATTTATACTTTCGGTACGGTATTTCGCGTAATTTCGCTAGTCGGACGTGTCAGTACTCTGTATTGGGAAAAAAACAATAAATAAAAAATAAAGGAGCTTCGACGCCGCGACACGAGATCCTAAAGCGCGATTTCGGTACAGCATGAGAACCGTATGAGAAAATCATGTGCATCGAGCCCGTGTTTCCCGCGACATAAATCCTCTCTGGCTTCGTACTTTTTTTCTCTCCTTCAGCGTATTTCCCGTTTCTATCTCGTGTTTCCTCTCCCTTCTTTTTTCTATATATAATAAAAGATAAGATTGCGGGTGAGAGACGTAGCGTTTCCCTTCCTGTTACCCCCTTGCCACGCTATCGAAATTGCAAGACGCCCACGTCGGCCCCACGATGGTGGTTTTCAGGAGAGGGAGAGGCTGTGTGTGTGTGTGACGCGGAGATTGAGAATGTGCTACAGACATGTCTAGCTATCTCCGAGATAGAAGAGACAGAGAGAGAAAGAGAGGAGAGAGAAAGAGGTACGAATCGGGCGCATGACAGCCTCGAATCAATAAGGGAGGTAAGATTTGGCGTACAAGGATAACATTGATGTTCACTGTTCGCGATCCTCGGCCTCCATTCGCCGACAGGTACCTCATCTTTCCGCTTATTGTTAGCGATCGCGATAACGGCCCCACGTTCTTATCGCACGCCTAAATTCACGTTTAAGCCGTGCCAAAAGTATAATACAAATCCCTGAAACCTTATAGAACTTATTATAGGAGATAGCGGTGATTAACGTTCTCAGGAATATACGGACGATTGGTCGGTGAGTTTAATGTATCGAGACAACGTGCGCTGTAATGGATGGCCGGGAAATTGGCGCGATCGAGAAGTCGACGGCACGGGGAAACTGATATGTGCTGTTAAACGTGACGAAAGAGATTTTCTGCGGCAGATCCGAGTGCCGTGGGCATTGATCAAGAATCCGTCTGGTGGCGCGGATTTCGGTTGCGCAAGGCTGAAATATTGTTGTGTGATGGAACCCCCCCCCCCCCCCCCGAGAGTGGTTGCGAGATAAAAGCGACAGAAGCTCTACCGTGGACAATGAGATTAGCAATAGTAAACTATCACAGTACGACACGCGGCACATAAGGGATGCGAGTGAACCGAAGAGATTTGTTCCGAAGGATTGTCATCATGAAGATAAATCATTATGAGATTCTTAACTGTCCTGTTGTTGTTCTTTTAATTACGTACGATGTAACGATAATGTTCGACATGGGTGATGAATGCGGGTGAAGAGAAACGGAAAGAATTTTGACAATTACTCAGTGAAATGGATATGCAATCAGTGTATTGTTGATGAAAGCGCTAGCATCTTTGTCACATCTTATTGCATGATGCCATTCGTGCGGGACGTGTGAATTCGCGAAGTTCTCGATTAATCGATATCATTTTCTAAGTAAAACAAAAAAAAACGTATTGCACCGTAATTAATATGCTCTGTGGGATTTAATTGCTCTACGCTAAAAGTACACATTTACATATCCCCGTAAATGGAAATTTGTTATAATCGTACTTACATTATAATACAATTACAACAAAATTATTGTACTATATTTTAATCGTATATATAGTGTAATACAAAAATTATAATTGTATTATATTTTAATCGTATATATAGTATAATACAATAATTATAATTGTATTATATTATAATACAATTGTATGCGCGCGCTTGTATGTGTATGTGCACGTAAATGTACATTCACACACACCTACATACCGTTAAACGCTAATGAATGGACAAAATGAATGAATATCCAGTTTATCGGGGACAATCAATGCGACATGTTCTTTTCGTCGCCAATTAGGGATCCTAAGTATATCAGCTGCATAAACTTAAAGAACTTTAGATTTTATATTTGTAAAAGAAGAAGGACGTCAATAACAACAGAAGATACGAATAAAATGTTTCTCTCAATATGGCGCGTAAAAATTCTGTTCGTTTAAATAATTGAGCTTCGCACAAAGCACATCTTGGATCTAGCAAAGTAAGATTAGGCGAGCAATTTAAGAAAATACAAAAGCTACACTTTATGCTTTGGTATGCAAAACAAAAGGACTTCGATACTTTAACGGCATGTCGATGAATGAACGAGTCTCGTAACACACTAAAATTATTTAACATAGTCACGAAGAATTTTTCTAGACAGATATTGATGGACAGACATAACGTAAATGAGGTATTTAATCATTATTGTACACGAGTATCAGAAAATACGTTATGCATACGTTTACGTATACTATAAAAAAAAATATATTAAGCGACTGCGAGAGGAGACTCTGCGACTGAAAAGGTTTGAAAACTCAGGTGACATTTTGAAGACAAATAAAAATAAACGAAATGATTACTTCACTTTAACGGAAAAGAAATCTGCCCGACTACATTTTGCACGAATCAAATAATTTCTAAATCACGATTAATTACTAAAAGTAAAATACGTGTAGGGAAATACCTCCCCTTTCAAGTAGAATATAGGAGGGCAATTACGAATGTCGTTTATCACGAAATAAACTCATGGCTATTCCACGGTACCGTGTGATAATAATTGACAATGAATTCGATTGAATGCATTTGTGCACACCGATATCTAAACGAATTCGCTGTAGACAATCTCATGATTAGTTATTTGAAGAGATAATCGCGTTGTTTTTTTTAATCATGTCACGTTAACGTCAATACATGTGGAAAGCGAGTGGGTTCATGATCGATCAAACCAACTGGCCTAGTCTTCCTTGTACAGTACCGTAATATACCTCAATCCCAGATTCACAAGCATGAAATCAGCGTAAATTCATGAAAAAGCGAAGAAATGAGTTAGCATTATTACTGCCTTGTTTTTTTAGTACATAGGAAAACGTATATATCCCGATCAATAAATAAAATGGCTCTCGACGAGACAAGCATTGAAAGAGCGAAACCTATCACCTCAGGCGCATGTACGAATATATACAAGTAACGGAATGATTCCTAATCACTGAACATAAAATCATGACACTTGCAAAGCATTGTAATCGAGATTTCCATGTTATACACACTTAAAATTCACTTAGTAGTCACCATTAAATTGTATATACTGCATTAGTAAAAATTTCAACGTAACAATCGAGTTGCTAACGGGTGTCGGTTATACGGGCGAGAGAAGTCTTATGTCTTCTCATATTTTTTTTCCAATGTTAATACGATTTAATTGCGTTTGAAATCTTTAACTTGCCGAATAGGACTCTGCAAGTACTTGATTTCTGCGTGCACTGCGTTATTCGCAAGTTTCGTTTACAAGTACCAAAGAATGAACATCAAATACCTTGTAGCATATGATTAGTGGACATGCCTTTAACACATGAATCGAGGACTGTAATAGAGGTGAGAAGGTAATCGGAATCAGGATCCAGGATCAGAGCCGTATATTGGGAGCGAGGGCAGTTAAACACCTGAACAAACTCACCAGTTGGTGACAGGTGGTTTCAATCATCCAAGTGTCAGCCCGTTTCTAAATCGTTAAAGCTACAACTTTGTTTCTGAGCAAAAACTAAAAGGCGGCTCCGTACGAAACTGTTTTACGCAACATAATCGTCAAGAAGATAGTCAATGGCCTATTTGGGATGTTTCATTTGCAAGTCTCTCTATTTCTTAGCTTCTTACAGCGACTGCTATCTACGTACATTGTAAGTGAAACATCCTCGGGCTTATGCCAGTGTCGGTGATCCTTGTAATGCAGTTACATTATCGATTGCATTACAGCTGTTTAGCAAAACGTGATGAAGCAAACCATCAGCGTCTTTCTTTACGTGTACAATGGTAAGCTCCAGGAGCAAATAATATTCTACTTTGCAACTTGCATGGAACACCTAATCCTTATAAATAATAGCAACATTAAGTATCGCGTAAATAATAGTTCATACTTGGTACAAACAGTGGAGAGCGTATTAAAACGCTAACAGCACAGTACTGTTTGCAAATCCCTAAGCAGGCAGATCACGGTACGTGACGCGTTATTACGAGTAATAAAGTATATCAGAGCTACTTACAACTAAATCGTACGCATATGCATTTTTAAAGCATATTCCGCGGTGCATTACAAAAATGCACTTTATATAAGAATATATTTTATATTTTGTTTTTTTTTTCTAACATGTGGAAACACTCGCAAATACGGAAATTTCCATACATGTGATTTTCTCGATCAAACTATTCCTGCTCGTCATGTAAATTATGTAAAATTATGTTACATCAAGTATTATCAAATCTTAAGTTCCTTGTTCCTTGTTTATCGATAAAAAAAAAAGAGCAATGTAAATGATATATACAAAAAGGAAATATAAAAAGAACGATCACTATTCTGTTTCCAAGCGAAATAGGGTTTTAACCTCTCCTTAATGGTAGCAAATTTCTAATATATCTCAAAACTATTACCCCACTGATATAAATGACATCACAGACACTGGCACAATCGCGTAAGCTTCCAGCGTAATTGTTCCCATTGACTGTCGATGTTCTTTTTTTTATAATACTATTAATTATAGTGTCTCACATAAACACATAAATTGTCGTCAATTGATTAATTCCACCCGAACAGCTTCCTCCATTGCGTGACGCTGTTTTGCTTTTACGAAACGAAGGACTTACAGTGGGCAGTGGATGGTTGCATGAGAAATGTTTACAGTCTAGATGATCCAGAGGAGCATCTGTGGATTGATGTGAGACAGTAATCCCACGATGATCATCAGGTGCACACGAATCCTTCCTGCGCTACTGTAGTTGCACCAGTAGGTCCTTCCTACACAACAGATACACATCAAGGAAGAATGTATCATGTTAATTGTCTCGTCAATATAATGTTAAGTTTATCTTAATGCATTCCCGTTCCTTGGAATATGTATTCGCAATTGCGATTGAGTGCCCTCATGAAAATAAAAACGCTATTTAATATTTATTTGCAGTGCCGCATTATAACCTTCTTTTTTTCTCAGTTCTGAAAATTCTTTTCTTTTTTCAGAATCGTGAAAGTAACTACTGCTACTGATAATACTTATATTTCTAACGCACCTAGAATACCGCATTAGGCAAGGGGAAAAATATCAAATAAAAAAAAAGCAGAAACTATTATCATGCGCCTATCCTTTTTATCTCTACCTAGCGAGATTAGAGGAATAGAAAAAAATGTTCGTGGCAAATGAAAATTTTTCACTTACTATGTTTCATTTTCACGTTTAATTACTTTACCCTGTTATAAAAATTATTATTTATTATATGTACAATGTCTTACGTCCTTATTAGTTGATATATTCGGTTTGTATTCATCCATACTGAAGCCAGAATTGCTGTCTTCTCCGCAAGATTGAACGACTAATGTTGTGTTCTCCGTCTAAACGGATTAAATAAGTTTAAGCGATGTATATAAATACAATGCGTTAACATTTACTTCCACGTCTAGACGAATTAAAAATATATCTTTTCCTTTCACTACATTTTATAGTATACGTACACCACTCACTTGCTCCTCTGCCTCATTGATACGCCGCTTCTTTCCACACGCATCGAGTGACTGATCCGACAATCTCTTCTTGCCGCTTGTATCGCCTTGATTCCGTGGCGATACGCTACCACCGTTTCCATTTCCAGCAATGTTGCCGTTCCTATGCACACCGCTAGAAACCTACAAAAATTATTGAGCGACAAGTGTAATTAGGATATCTTAAATAATCTTAAATTGCGATTAATTGAAGTAATAAAATAATTTGATTATAGATAACTGTTTAAATGTTCGCTAAGTTTGCTTTCATTATCTTGCACAATACATATGCAAACATTATGCAGTAGAACATAATGTTATTATGTTGTACTAATTGAATTTGTATGTTTTGTATACTTTTGTATAACATTGTATTGTATGAATACTCTGAATTTGTATAATTTAGTCAAATCTACCTGTATCCACAAAAGATTTGATATCATATGTGAGGTCAACGTTGATATTCTCGCTCTTTTCGCACTTAGCAACTAATTAATAATGTTAATATAAATTCAAGTTATAGTGCCTTACCTTCCTCTCCCTTTTTAGTAAACTCGGCGATACATAAGTATGCAAGTCCTTCCTTTTTACATGTTTAGCCTCAATCCACATTCCCTCTTTGAACATATTTATTTGTTCTGCCTGTCTCTCAACTGAAACAAATACTCGTATGATTATATGTCTTTAATTATATTCCGAATTTGTACAATTTAGTCAAATCTACCTGTATCCACAAAGGATTTGATATCATATGTGAGGTCAACATTGATATTCTCGCCCTTCTCGCTTTTTTCGCTCTTTTCGCACTTAGCAAAAGCCAGGCCGATGAACCACATAGAACACTGTTTGCCCGATTCGGGATTCAACGGTGGAAACGCTTCCGGATTAACGTGTGCCAAAGTAATATGAGGATTCCTCTCCAACATACCTGTGAGAATGGTTATAATTTTGCCAATTTGGCATCCGCGGATTATTAGTATATCACATTACATACATATAAAAAAAAAATAAAAGCATATCTATACAATTTCACCGTTATAAGACTCAGATTAAAGCAAAAGCTAATAATTGCTCCTTATTTTCCTGAAAAGTTATTACAATTTATTCTAACTCTTAATATTATTTTGCAACGTATTTCAAAATGACAAGATAAAACAAAAAAAAAGTAACGAGAAAGTAACAAATACAGAATGTTAAATAGTTACAATCTAATTGTTTTTCAGGAACCAATTTAAGTTTCAAAAATTAATGTCATGTTAATGTCTGTTGTTTCATGTAGTGCACTAAATTGAACAAGCATGTTTCAGTTTTTACAATACTTCAATACGTTAATTTGTATTCGCATGTTACGGGCGTTATGTAAAACTATCATGTAATGAGAAAAGAAGTATTTTCGTGGAAAGAGAAATAATATATGTTCTTTCTGTAAATGTATTGACATATTTGATCTGTTACCTATTAAGTGTCGTATTTTTGATTCGACAAGACCGCACCACTCAAGCTGATCCTCTGCACTCGAACTTTTGGCTAACAATACAATGTAATGCTTGTATTTGCCAAAAAAGTTTGGTGGCTCGAACAACTTATCCCACGTTGCTTTACCCATAATAATCTCCTCGGTTATGGCTAGCCCGTTTTCAAACGCCTCTTGCATGATGGTTCTGGTCGACACGGACACATTGAAGGTAGAATTTTGTTGAGGATATGCTGGTGTAATTATTGGCATCAGATGATATCTATCTGACACATTGACCTGAACAAATAAAATTGTTTAAGAACAATTATGTATTTTACATTTTAGCGCATATTATTATCTCGATACCAAGAATTATTTGAAATATTTATAAAATCAGGGATAGGAAAGTTACTTTGTAAAAGTAACTAGTTACAGTTACTCGTTACCAAGTAAAAGTAGTAGTTTTTTCTACTAACAAAGATATTAATAAAATCATTATTTTGAAATAAAATCATAAAAAATTTAAGGAAATAAATTTTAAAACGCTCAAAATGTAAATAAAAAATTTAGATTTCTATAAAAAGTATAGATATATAATAGCTAGTTTTTTTTATCGTGCTCTCAATTTCTCGCTCAAATTACTAACGCAATAATTCTAAATTTATCTTAAATATAACAATCGATAATAATAATAGATTATGAATATCGATCGATGCCTGAAGATTAAATGTAAGAAAATATAGTTATATTTTATAATTAAGTTCGAAATTTATAAGTACCGATAAAAGTAGCTGTTAAATTCGTTAGTTACTAAAAAGAAAATAACTACGTTACAGTTACAACAGACGAAAAGTAACGTCGTTACTTTCATACCCTGTATAAAATATAAAAGCTATAGTATATAGTCCCTTACTCTTGGATCCCAAACTGGATAACCCAAATTGACATTATCAGGTTGTTTTAAAAGTACTGGTTGTGGCCACTTCCATTGAGAGAATACAAGGAAGAATTTTTCTATCAGGGTTGCTGCTACAGCATTAGGGTAAAGCTGACACGTTCGAGCGACTAACATTGCCCAAGATACACCACCAAGGTAACCTAAGACATTGCTATATATACCATGTCCTAAAAATAACAAAAAAAAGATATTAGAACAAGCAAATTTTATGCACTGTGTGCAATTAGTTATTATAAAATCACAACTAATTGAAATATTGTATTATCTTACGTTTTGCCCATAATTTTATAGCTCTGAGAGCCAACCTGAAATTTTCTATATTAGGTACTAAACGCAATATCTCATCCGTTACTCTGCAACCATTAAGACTTCTGACGCACTTCTGATCGAGATTTTTCAGTAACATGTCATCCCTGAGATCCTACAGACATTTACAAAGATTTATTGTAGAACGTAAGACTGAGATTGAGTGAGAAACTTAGTTTTTATACAAGTATAACATACTAACCATTGAATCTGGAATTTCCTTAAGAGTTAACTTCGCAAATAGCATGTCAATTTCTATACCATCGAAGTTCATTTTTATAACTGGTACAAAGGCTTCCTCTACTGCCTACAATGTAATAAATTCATCAGCTCTGAAGTCAATATGTACTGGAGGCTACTGCATATACGTATAACATGATTTTTTTCACAAGCTATAACGAATCATGAATATTTTCCTCTAGAAAAATGCATTTTGCGTGGACAAACGTATAAATACTGTATAAATACTATACCGCACAACACACAAGAGCCTCTTTTGAAGCGATAAATATATTTAATAAGGCGTGCGGTAGAATTACATATATGCCATATATGCCAGAGTTACGTACCCTTAAATCCGTAACTTCCTCCTGCATTTTCAACAATTCGAAGAAGGACGTAAAATACTCCGACCTAAATATATGACGCGGTACAACGCACAGCGCGTCAATGTCGGCGCCTTTGTGATGTACACCTAACCTATACGAACCGAACGTGTATATTTTACCGCCCACTTGTTCGGCCACGTTAGGTGGCATGTTTCTAGCTATACTCGTGTCCCTTATCCACTGTTTGACCAGTGCGTTCAGTTTGCTGCAAGAATAAGCGGGTCCCAGCGGTTGGCACAGGTACTTTCATCGTCGGCGAGGTATCAACAACTGTCAACAATTATCGTCGGACGTACCTTAAAATCTCCATCCTATGATTCAACTCTTCCTCAGATTCGAAAACGTTGTAGGGTTTCAGGGCCTCCTTCAATTCGTTGGTTCTGGCAATGTCCATGGGCTTGGGTTCAGCCACGCTGATGGCCGACGTCATCCCCAGAGTGCGCAAATTGTTCTTCTCCGCTGACGCAGAGTTTGCGTTAGAATTGTTGTTACTCTGCGTCGGCCACATTTTGGATATCTCTCAATTAAGTATGCACCTGCAAACACAGACGCGTCAGTAATGCAGGTAACCCGCGCCCGTTCTCGCGTGCCTCCGGAACGATCTGGAAACGAATCTCGCGTGAGAAAACAACGTGCGTAAAATTGCAGCACGTAAGAGCGCGGGCCGTAAATAAACACGCGATCTTAACGTAGGGGCGATCTCCGCTTCAACGTCCCCGAGCGCTCGGTCCCTCGTGGACGATAACTAAACAATGGGCGCATCGCGATGCTGGGGGACCGCGCGAGACGGAATCGGGACAAAGAGCCGGACGGCACGAGGTGAGACGAGATTAGGCAGGCGCGCGCGCGCGCGCGCCAGAGTCTTACCGCTTGATAACTGCTTCGTCAAAGATGCAACAGCATGATAAATACGATGTACGGGACGAGGTACTTCGCTCGTGTTGTCAGGTTATAAAACGCACGGCACAAGTGCACGCGCCTCAGCGCGGCATAGCGTCGAGTCGCGCTGCGGTCGCTGACGAGGGGACGACGTTCGCGGCTTCCTGGCGGGGGCGAGGGGGGGAACCCGTGCTGTCCACGCGGACTACCGCACGACTTACGACGGCGCGGGCCTACCCGTGTACGGCCTCCGCGAAAACGGGGATCGCATTTAGTGCCGCGCGTGTCCCGTCTCACCCCCGGGTTACGCTCGCTCGCGTGCGCGGCTACAGCGACAGCGGGTCTCTCGCGCGCGCCTACGGGGCGGCCTCGGCGTTGACGCGCGGCTCCTCGTCGCGTCCAACGGCGCGGGTCTCCGTGCACTGCGTCGCGACGCTACGTAAATAAACGGCCGAGCGTTAGCGTACGCGGAAAAAAATAAGCGGAGGGCAACACGTATACCCGCGCACCCCGCGCCACGCACACCATCTACAACGCTGGGCTACAACAAAAACATGGCGGTAGCGCGGAGGAGAAGCCTGTGAGAGAGAGAGAGATCTGCCGCGGCCCGGTTTTACGTGATCGCCGAACGCGATGCCCTCTGTGGACATTGAAAACGTTGACATCAACTACGTAGCCAATGTTTGGGCTAAGCGGATAACGTAGTGTGCACGTTTTGGTTGTGTTCCGCGCTACGTGCGTCGC
>NW_011967185.1:471505-476076 GCF_000949405.1 Vollenhovia emeryi | reverse complement strand
CCGTGAACTGACAGTTTTTAGGTTAGAAAGGTGCAAAATGCCCATTCTACACCTAGGAATGATCCTACTTGTGGCTCATCCGATACTTTGGTTGGTTTCCAATCGTACCAAAGTACAACTACAGTGTACCCTTTTACACTTTATACTACTCCCTCGGATAAGCTGCAAGTAGGATTAGCTTTAGGTATAGAAGGGGTATCGGATGTGGTAAAAGTAGGATCATCCCTAGGTGTAGAATGGGCATAACATCCATAAATTGTGGATATAGTATAGACATACGCCAAAAAGCGATTTATTGACAGTGTTGGAAAGTGGATGTTAGCACGGACACGCACCAAAAAGTAATGTTTATCGACCGTGTCGATAAGTAGATGTGTCTCCGTAGTTCTTACATCCACTTTTGGTGGCGAAAATCGGTCCCAAGTAAACCCTACGGCGGCGTGGCCGCTCTCAGGCTTCTCTCTGTAAAGGCAAACGCTCGGTCTAGATATATTATGTCTATGGTGGCTCGTCGGCTCGCGGGGCTCGCGGCCGCGCATTGGCTCGTCCACAGTCGGGGAGCAAACAAATCACGAAGGTTGGTATCTCGCGCGTAGAACTCGCGATAGCGACAATTGGCGTGGACGCGTCTATGTTGCGTGATTGCGAGGGAATAATGTCGATAATGCAGAGAACTGCTCAACTGTTGTTATTTTTAATAATTTATTATTATTGCGATCTCTCTTACTCGTATGTCTCGTTTAGTCCTGCTGTTTAATTCTTCTCTTTTATTTGTATTTTTAATCTGAAAATAATATTATGTTTCTTAATTACATTAAATAAGTTTCTTTCGTTAAATACACATTATCCATTTTTTTAAATTAAAATATATACGCATTGACCAGTAATATAATAAACATCGCTGTAAATATTATAATTTTTATTATAATATTTATATAATATTATATAATATTATTTTATAAAATTATATAATATTTATTAATTGTAAATAAAAGGTTTTTGTTGTTTCTATACATATGTATATTACTAATGTGTTCATATACATGCATCCCTAGTAGCATAATATATTGGCGCAATATTGAGAAATAATGTAAATCTAGTATTCCCAATATTGGTCCAACATTGTAAGATGGACGCCTTCCCTTATTTAACCAATATGTCTATTTAGCAATATTGTTTAATATTGTATCAATATTAGATAAATATTTTTATTACATTGTTAAATATTGGCCAATGCACTTCTAATATAAATCTAATATTATATAACATTCATATTTGTTCTATGACCAATATTGGCTTTACATTGGACAATATCGGCCATGCATATTTAATATAACCAATATTGGGCCAATATTTAGCCAATGTTTAGTCTATGCACTGTGGTACTAGGGATATTATACACATTAGCATAAATTGCATTTGCGTAATATTGTTTTTGTTAAAATTGCATGCAGCTTAGTATTTATAGTACGAGAACTTCAGTTTCTATAATACAGATTCCTTATTTTTATTCTGTCACGTCGATGTTAGGAAAAAGTCAACCACCGATTACTCGAAGAGAAAAACAATCAATGAAAAGTATAGATCAATTGAGAAAAAACTACCGATTTTCTCGATTAATCGAGAAGCATTATCCAGTCACAAAACACTGACAACGATGAGTTCATTTTATACACATATTAATTGAGAAATAAGATTTCGAATTCGGTGTCTTACTTCGTACTCTGTACGAAGTAAGACTAAGAAAAAGAGGAATAATATACAAAACTAATAAATTTGCGCTAAATCTTTATATTAATCGTATAAGATAGTTTGTAAAGTATACTCACGCTTTTCTCGTTATACCCGTTATACCCGGGAATTTTATTTTCCAAAATTGTGCGGAAAATAAAATTCCCGTATTTATTATTTCACCCCACTTCCGGGCTGTCGCGCGCAACCGAGGGGCGCCTGACACTAATGCGCGCCGAATGGTCGCGGAAGTGGCATAATTCCGCCGGAAATCTTGTTACGTCGGCTCGGCCAACATTTTTTTTTGCGCCTCCGAGGCGAGAAGGATGCTGACAGGAGGAGAGGAAGAAAACGAGGTAACTACGTGGAGCGCGAGTTTCATTTGCGGCTCTAGGCGCAGCTTACCCGGGAGGACACTTCAGCGGGAGCATTTGCTACCTACCGCTAAATTAGCGCTGGAATTAATCTCCATCCACTCTCCGCGCTTCGCGTGGTCTCCAACGGACGGAGCAACTTCGACGAATATCGCATCGTTTCGCACGCGCTGTCGCGCAGCAATAATATATTCAGTACCGACCACAAGGGCTTTGTCAGAATAATACGATAGTAATGATAGAAAACTGGGGTGTAATTAAGTAACGGGCCATCCGAGTTCATTTCCTATATTATGCATAAAAATAAGGACATTCCTTATCGTAAGAAAAATATGGCGTAATTAAATAGCGGGTCACATTCGCGGTCGTTTTCGATATTATAGAAAAATAAGGAAATCTCATCATATTATAAAGTGCGGTCAAACGAATGTAGGCTCACAAATGAAAAATCTTTATTAAAAAGCCGATTATAATTACCCTCCGAGTCCTTTTTTAAAATGCCTAATAGGAGATGCTGGAGGCAAATACCGACATGTAGTGTCAAGCTATCTTCGAATTGGCTTGTACGGATTTAAAAATCCTTGCGTATACTTAAAGTGTGTACAAAAATGCATTGCAGGCTGGTCAGTTTAAGACTAAAAACGAAGAAAAATTATAAAATATTTCTTGGTTTTGCACGTAAAGTTGTCAATTCGAAGAAACGTTCGCTTGTATACAAATTGTTTAATCTATTTGTACAGATCGAAAGCAGTCTGCAATTCGGATTAGATCATAGAATAGCGTCGAATCTATAAAACTAAGATAAAAAGTCTAATAAAAAAAGATTACTGGAGAACTTTATTTCATGTAAAAACTCACGTCTTTATAGCCGAAGTGTAGCTATAGAATGACCAGGGTTGGGAAAGTTACTTTATAAAAGTATCTAGTTACAGTTACAGTTTTTTTTCGCTAAAAATGTAACTAGTTACAGTTACAAGTTACCAATTTTGAAAAGTAACGCGCTACAGTTACAGTTACTCAAAAAGTAACGAGTCGTTATTTTGCAGTTGCTTTCTAGCAATAAAAATAAAAATATCAAATCTGCATTTTAACTGTAGAGCATCGATACAGGAGTTTATGCGCAAATGCAAGGCCTAGTGGGATCTGTGGAGGTTTAAGAAATATGTAAAGTAACTATTAATGTAACTATTAAATTAGTTACTAGTTATCGAAAAAAATGTACCCCGAGATAAGTTACAGACAGAGAGAAAGTAACGAAGTTAAGTTAGAGTTAAAAAAAAGTAACTGTAACTGTAACTTCGTTACAAGTAACGAGTTGCTTCCCAACCCTGAAAATGACAAACTATAGGTGCTAGATTTTGCAACGGGTAGCGCTGCAATGTGTTAGACAAGGATAGATATCTCATGAATATCTCTATTCTCGTCTTTTTTTGCGTTGTGTATGTACATGTATATGTTTCCAATACACCTTTACGTACTGCGCTGAATGACAATATAGGACGTTAAATTATTGACGATTTCAAAGTTTAGTTGTCAGTCCAGGATCCCCTTTATATACGATAACAATATCAATTGTTTCTCCCGACATGATCGATATTCATGAAATACTCTAGGAATTTCCGAAATAATCGGATATTTTGGCAATTCCTCGCATAGCTTAGCGGTTGTAACGTAACTATTGGATCTAGACGCGGCATTTTATTCCTCGGGCGACCTTATAGGCATTTTATTATTTTATCAAGGAATGAACAAGGAATTTCAGTCAACGGTCGCCTTTGACATCGCAATCGTTAAGACACGGCCCGCGGCATTATTTGCCCTGCGAATTTAAATTTTATAACGTATTATTTATGTTTCCTCATATCTGGCTGACCGACACTGGTTTTCTGCGCAGACTTTTCCTTTGTCTGCATCACTCGGGAAATCACGGGCATAACGAGAACCAGCGAGATTAAATGTCTTTGAGTCGTACACTTCGGGGGGACCGTGGACCATGATTGGACTCCGTCGTAACTTTCATCCTAAACGATGTAATGAATCTCCACAGTCTGGATCACGCATCTCTGTATCAAAGTCGAGCGGAAATACGTGTCGATGTGATAATAAACTAATTTGAATCTCGAATGCAAAGATTTCGTTCCTAGGATAATGGTTTATTTCCTAGGAATTCGAGTCGTTTCCCATGCCGCTCAAATACACGCGAGGGAATTTTCTCTTAAAATTTATCCGGAAAATCGTGTAATCGCGGGACAACAATTTTCCCTCCGTGCACGTTTTAATTTTAAACACGTTTTAAGTTCGTTACAGACTAGTAGAGGAGAGTCCTCTCTATTATGAGATAGGTTCCTAACAGATTATAGATAATAAAAGAAGAGGGGGGAGAGAGAGAGAGAGAGAGAGAGAGAGAGAGAGAGAGAGAGAGAGAGAGAGAGAGAGAGAGAGAGAGAGAGAGAGAGAGAGAGAGAG
>NW_011967185.1:456315-467331 GCF_000949405.1 Vollenhovia emeryi | reverse complement strand
AGAGAGAGAGAGAGAGAGAGAGAGAGAGAGAGAGAGAGAGAGATCGCCACATAAGGTAAATCGTATGATAATCTTCTGATAATAAGCAGATCGAGTTATATTTAATAAAAAGAAAATTGAGTTTTAAGATCTAAAAGCGTTGTTAAAAATTACATGTAGTTATATATTGCATATAATTATATACATATACAAAATGTATCCTGCACATCCTTGTTTTAACAAGATTGATTTTGTCCCTGCTTATATTTCTAAAGATATAACAGACTTCATAAGAGACTCAGCCTATTGGCGTACGCAAAATCGGCGCGCGCGGATTTAATATTCGCGACACGATGGAGATGATTGCTCCTTGCGTCAACAAGGAATTATTGGCAAAGGCACTGCGCTGGACTTTTTTCGACCTCTTTCCACGCCGCGTGTACATACCGTGCGCTTTGCGTACTTCGTAAATAACCGGAATTTGATTGTACGCTACTGCGTGATTCAATAGCGTATCGAGCTGCGAATAAATATGCACTTCGCGATTGCAAAAAGCGCCGATGAAATGTGACAAGATCCAATAATTTCGAATGGGATATTATAGATTGCATCTATATCTTGCGTCTCGTTCTCTTGCGCATTTTATTCGGACAAAAAATACCATATCCAGCTGAAAGGTCCAGTTTTGAAGTCGAGATTAGCTTTGTTGATAAATGCATCTCTCGTGTACAGAATATATATATATACATATATATCACCATCGTACTTTTTCTTAACCGCCCGTTAATGTAATTTATGCCAAAGATAATGCGCTTAACTCATGGCATTATCTTTACATATTAATCTCAATTAGTTCCAGCAGTTTAAATATAAAGAGGCATGACGGGAAGCCTCGAGAAACGAAACTGAGGGAAGCGGGGTAAACAGTAACGAGTAGAACAAAAATGAGGATCTTATTTCCCTTCTCTGAATTTAATTTTCTACGGAAAATCCGTCTCCTTGCTTAGCTCACTTATTGTTAAAATGACCCGCTTACAAATGCGACAAAATGGCGTAACACACCTGTCGAGTGATACGTGGCCGCGGTACTTCCGAAATTCTCAAGGGTAAGTTTCGCGCGTCGGAAACAGTCTTAAACGCCGTCGTTTCGACATATCGTCGCACGGCGTTTCCGCTCGGTCGTAGCAACCGGCACGAGAAAAGATGGAACAGAGGTAAAATCGAATCGGAGTTTCCAAGCAATTCGTGTCTTCGCCCTTCTCTCTCTCTCCACCCCTGACCTCGCTTCGCAGATGGGGCAGTCAACTTTTTTCTTAACACGGTGTATCGGGATGGGTAACAGATAGTTGGATTCAGTTAAGACTCTATTTTTCAATTTCCTTCTTCAGCGTTTCCCGTTACGGCTCACCACCGGGATGAATCCTCCGATTACCGCGGGATTGTTGAACGATACCGTAAACTGCCGTCTTTTATAAATGTTTCCGCGCGTATATCGCACGACAGAAATGCTACGTGTGATTTCTCAAACTCGAGGGAGATTTCTCACCGTGCCGATCGCCATAAGCTTCTTATCGCGGCCACGAGGATTATCCGTGTTCAGCCAACTTTTTGGCAAAATAGCTCTTAAATAGATTCCGTATAACTTTAATTGTAATCAATGCCGTAAATCACGATTCCCATTCACAGTATCGAAATATCAAGGATGAGAACATTCACGTTGCGGCACAGAAATAAAATCAGTGTCAAATCAACTCTTACCTGCTCAAATTAACGCGTTTATTGTTTCGTATATACGTAATTATCTATAATCTTCTTAGAAGCATTTAATAATCTTGCGTTCCAACAATATTAGTCTTATAATATAATTGTCACTTCAGGAATATATATTAAAATGTTTTAATCATTATAATCTTCGATTTGAAAATATATGTTATTTTGTATCCAATATTGTTTCCTTTCCATTCAAGAAAATTATTCCTAAATAATAAACACATATTTTTCTTAATTGAATTACATAAAATTGCTTCATTCAAATAATTTTTTCTTGCTTTAACGCGATATAATCTTATTTCAAGATTTTCACGTTGAAATTAAATATTTATTGAAAAACTAAATATTTACTGAAGAAAACATTTTACAAAGAGGAATATTTTTTTTTCTGTGGGTTATTTAGGATACATTTACCGCGCGGTTATGACAATTTGATAAAATATTTTACTTTATTGTAATAGCTTTTCTTTTTTTGGGTCGAAGCCGTTTATTTTTGAAATGTGGGGTAGATTTTAATAACAAAATTTGATGCCTTTTATTTCCGTTGAAAATAGCCAATTTGGGAAAATTGCATTATTAAAGTTAGTAAATAGAGTGGTGGAAGCGATATAGGAACTGGATGGAGAGATCAAGAGTTGTCGTTAATGAAACAAGCTGAAATGTGGTGCCGAAAAATTGTACTAACAAACTACGCGCCCACCCCCCCCCCCTCTCTCTCTCTCTCTCTCTACCTGCGGAGGATTAAAATTAAATTTACTTACAGTTATGCCGCGCGAAATATTTTCATGATTATGTTATAAAGCATTTCAGCAAACTGATGCCGCTCATGTTTCGGGCGGAATATTCGAAACAAATAATTGCGCCCGACGATCTGGACGCGACGCGGGCCATTTGCGCCCATACAAATCTCGGTGGCGCGCGATATTTCTCGGGCTTTTATTGCGGAAAACACGTAGCCGGAACACACGTAGTGTCGCGCGCACTCAAATCACGTTACATCCCGCCATTTACCTCCACCGGGCTCGCAGATAAGTACGCGCGGGCGGACGCGAGTTGGAAGCACGCGTTCGCGCTCATCCGTTAATCATATTTCGCACTTGCAACTTTTCCGCGCCCCCGCAATTCACCCCCGGCGGCGAAATGAGTTTCCCCTATTTTTCAGCGCGACCTGGTCAACGTACGTATCGTTTTCTGAAAACCGACCATCATTCGTCTTCATTCGTTAGCCTCCGGCGATGGCGCTCGTCGTTTCTCCCACCGAGATACCCGGGGCGCCTAGGGACAATTTGCGGGGAACATTTTTCGTCGGTCGAAATCGACGGTTCCTTGGACGGACAGGAAAATATGGTAGCGGCGGAAAGAAACGGCGGATACGATCTGATTTGTTAAGCTTTTCCGCAATGCTCTGCGTAATGGGAATCGCTTTATACCCGCGGAACTAAGTTAAAGCCGTGGGACATCGGGGAAAATAAATAATTACGAATGCAGAGAGGATGAACCCTCGATATCGCAGCTCGGTGCTGTTTAAGAGCAAACGTGCTTTTCAGAGAGGATTTGTTCGAGTTAAATTTGTTCAAGTTAAATTTGTTCGAGTTAAAGCAACGCTGAAAGGATTGGAAGGGACGCCCGATCTGCATTTAAAAGATATACATTCGTGATATTTTTATATACAGGAGAGTTTAATAACATATTGCTTTTGCTTACTCCGCTAATGTAACTTCCTCCATTTCGGGAAGAAAGATTAGCAGCGCGATATCGACAATTTCCGATAAAATTCATTTTGTACTCGATACAAGAGAATATCTACTCGTATAAAAAAAATATCTATTCCATTCGAACACGGAGAGAATTTTCCCTTAACCCTTTGAAGCATACATTTTGCTATTGAACCATTTTTTGTGAAACTTTGCAAACTTTCACAAAAAATGGTTAAAACTTACCCTGAAAATCATCACTGAAAGAGACATTTTCGCTTCCGTAGCTAGTCATGGTTTGCTAAAAAGATTTTGCTGCCATAACTACACTGAGAAAAATTTTCATCGGATAAACCAATTAAACAGTGTTTTCGATGGTTAATGTTTCCGATTGAATTATAAAATTTATCCGATGAAATGCAGTTACCGATGAAACTTTATTAAAAAATCGATCACATTTTTTTATCAGATGTATCCGCTTGTTATTATGTAGTTGGATTATCCGATTATATTTAATCGGACATTTTCCTCAGTGTATAAATTTCTAAAGCACAGCAAACGGTTTGCTGTCGCACCTAATACAATAGGTGCAGTAGCAAAATATTTAGCTATCTTTAATTTCATTTCAAGTAAATTTTCCTAAGGGTTTTACTATTAAAATGTGTACTAATTGTAAGTAGAATATAATTACTATACTGAGAAAAATGTGTAAATAAATGTAATCGAATAATCCGATTACATAATAACAAGTGGATATATCCGATTAAATTGTATATTCGATGAAAAATATGATCGGTTTTTCAATCAAATTTCATCGGTAACTGCATTTCATCGGATGAATTTCATCGGATGTATCCATAATTAAATTGGAAAACGTAATCGGAAAAATTAACCATTGGAAACGCTATTTAATCAAATGTATGGAAACATTTCGAAAACTCCCATAAAATTCCTCGAGATGCCGCCTTGTTCCACGATTAAATGATTTTCAGAATAAATTTGAAGAGAAAAATTCTCTCCGTGAAGAATTTTCGAAAGGAGAATTCTTGTTTTTGCGGTAAATTTGCGACACGAGAATTAAGAGCGACGCGTTTAATTCTTGTCAGCTAAAATACTCGTACTTGCGATTATGCAAATCGCGATAATAACAAAACGCTGCTGTTTTGTACGTCTCCTTTGGAGCGTGTGCGCGCACACTTTGCTCTCCATTCTTCGTGCAACGTTTGCTCGGCACTGGCTTATCCATAAGCGTATGGGGTGAATACGTTTCGCAGTGAATGCGAAAGCTCAAGACTCGGATTTGCACTTAGGTCCCCGGCGCGTGTCGCCCGCCGACGTTATTTGCAAGTGCGATATTACGGATCTGCGAAATCTAACTTAATACCGGGAGCAACAGATGTCGTGGTGTTATTGTGCAATATCTGCAAGGCGTTAATCACAAGATGCCTTGCATGCTCCGAGCGGATGTCCGTTTCCTAGTTTCTCGGTTCGGACCAGCAGCTGGCTATAACACACGCGGAGGGAGAGAGCCGCGGAATTAGCAAATCTCTCCCTTCAGCTTCACGAATTCCACGATAAATCTCCGCTTAACTTTCATCGGATAAATAATGAATTCTCGATGGCAACGTACGACGTGCTGTCGGGCGTTTATCGCGCGACGTTTCGAATAAAAGGGAGCGAAAAGAGAGCTCGAGAGACGAATATTATTATTTATGCGCCACAGCGGAGTCCCGGGCGCGCACACCTTTGTGATCTTTGTGAGATGACCAGGGCACATTAAAATTCCCTCGACAATATTCTCGTCACGAATACACTATATTCACAATCATCCTCCGACAACTCTGCAAAATTCATGCCACGCCGTTTAATTATCTCTCACGGGCGGAGCGTCAATGAATATCGCAATCTGAATTTCCTCGACGCTTCATCGAGTGTCACTATCGATATTCAGAAAGGCCGAGTTTACCTTCAAAGGATCATTATTGCGGGGCTCGCGAGCTTTTGGGATAAAAGGCGGCGAATACGAGCGGCAGACGGCCACCGATGAAGGTGCCATTCGGAAAAATTGAATATCGCCGAGCGCCATAACTTAGGAAATGACGACGAGCCGGGCAGTTCCGCGGCGTAGGATTTAAAAGTAAAATGCAATCTCAGCTATGCAAATCCCGCATAAATCGGTCGGAATATGCGAGTGGGCTGCCCACTCGTGTGCCAAGGATCAAGAATTTCCCTCCCCCCCCCCCCCGAGTTAGGAGCTCAAAAATAAATTCGATCAATTGCACCAAGACCCCGTGCCTTTTCGCAAACAGTAATAATACAGGATGATTAGTTTGCAGCGCATCGTATGAGAGCGCCTCTTCGAGCTTCGGCTTTGACTCCGGGCTGCTTTGGAATCTTGCGAGTGAAAAAGTAAACCCTGGGATTCTTGGGCTCCGAATTAAAAGGAAATTTTTATAAGGTCGACATATTCCAGAACCTAATATCAATTTTTCAAAGAGGAAGCCTAGAGCGCTGAAGCTCACGACGGAATATTATCAGAATGAGAACGTTTCTATCGTCTCACAAAATTTGCTCGGTAATAATAATGGGCTAATGACAGCTTAAGCGCAGTTAGCGGTGCGTAATTAATTACGTTTAGAAATCAATCGGGAAGTTCCGGTTCAGTCCCTTGCGTTACGATTTTTCTCGTTTAAATTGCCAATCAAAAATTTCTTCGTTGTTGGCTTGCGTAGGGGATAATTACATAAAATTTCAAACATTTCCTGCTGGAAGTTTGCTTAAGGGATCAAATTTGCTGAAATTGGAAATTGTTATTTTGAAATGTCCAGAAAGTATAGCACACTGAGAAAAATGTCGGATTGAATATAATACCAAACGGATATATTTAATTAAATTGTATATCCGACGAAAAATATGATGGGTTTTTCAATAAAATTTTAACGGTGACTGCATTTCATCGGATGTATCCATCATTTAATCGGAAAACGTAATCGGAAAAATTAACCATCGGAAACACTATTGGTTTACCCGATAGAAATTTTTCTCAGTGCAGATATAAACAACATAATTAATCACGGACCTTTAATTGTGTTTTAGCTTCTGCACCGACCAGATTAAATATTAAGAGGGGGAGGGGCGACTTAATTTTTCTTTTGTAAATTTTATATTTGTACAAAAAGACTTTTCGCATATAAAAATACATTAATGCAAATTACTTCCCGCCGGAAATACATGCGTACACGATGCATTTCATAATTTTCGTATTCTTTTTTCTCTCCCGCAAGAATGCCGACGTGAATTCGATTGGTTACACAGGACCATCCGCGCTCGATGAAACGTCTATACTGTTCTAATTATACAGTTAATAAAAACACTTTGGATCTTTGCCAGACCGTCGCGGCTGCGAGTGGCATACGAGGGCCGTGGCAGCGCGAAGGGACGGGACATGTGGAGAAAAAGCGCTGACACAAAGCGTCCTACCCCTGGGATACCTGATGTACACCGGATACTCACTCGATGCAGCGCACCGAAACGCGCGGCGTGTGCATGTTACTTCCCGATATACGATTAAATCCATTGTCGCGGCAATCGGGGTGAAATGTTTCCGATGCATTAATAACGCATAAATGTCAATCGGCGTGGTTTCTGGAGTCCGGCCAGCACGGCCGCGTTCGCGCTTCGGGCTCTTCCTCTATTTAGGAGATCCATCATCCTACCGGGTCAGCCGTTCGTTCGAGGCTTCGGCTGCTGGCTGGCAAAGTACGCGCCGCAGAGATGCACGTTAACTTTGACCGCGGCTGTTCCGGTGAACGCGAGAAATCCGATTACGGGCTCGTGGACACGAAACGAGATTGCTTTCGTCGCGGCTCGGATCACGCGGCGCGCCCTCCCGACTCGTTTTCTCGGCACAATGAATCGAATTTCTTCAGTCTCCCGGCGTAATAGCAGCCCCGCCCGTTATGACCCCGACGTTAATGGGTTGTGTGATATCGGGATAAATTTTCCCGGCGAACGTTTTCGCCGTTGAATTATTGTATCGCTTCGAGAGGGATATTACAACGTCCTGTGGGCAATCAATAATTTGGGAGAGCGCACCCGGAACAAAGTTTCTTTGAAATCAAACTAATTTTCCTTGAATTTTTAACCTTACCCTTAAGAAAAAATGCAGTCAAAACTGATGAAAAAAAAAACTGATCACTAACTGATGGATAACTGATCATTGCAGCTGATGACAGCGCAACCAGTATATTGAAACAATTTTACCAGTTACTGATATAAAAAGCAGGTCATTTATTCAGTTTTATATTGATCAGTAAGTGATAAAATCTCCAGTTACCGATACAAAAGCTGGTCATTTGTTCAGTTTTATATTCAGTAAATGATAAAACTTCCAGTTCTAGTTGAGTCATCAGTTGAGTCACCAGTTGTAGCTGATCAGTTAGTGTCCGGTTCAGTTCCCTTTCACCAGTTCTGTTAAACATTTTCTATAACAATATCTATATATTAAACAAGTATTTTATTACTATTGTTGTTTGTGTAACAGTAATGTAAAACTATTACAATTGGTTATTGACTGTCACAAACTTACTAATTAAGAAATAGTTCCTTTTCTTAAGGGATACTAGACTTCAATTTAATTTCAAGGAAATAATTTCTTTACCTTAACAACATTTTATTTGAGCGAGACTGGAATCTTTAAGGACGTTCATGCTAATATCATTATGCAGATTAGTTTTTTTAGCAAAATACATAAACAATCACGACAAATTAAAATATTCCCGTAGAGCACGTTTCGCCCATACCATACGAGTAACTTTGATATTGAATATCTCGACGTTGGTACTAGAGCTCCCTAGTACACGTGTACTTATAGACTACACGTCTAATCCGTGTATTTAACTTATCCGTGTTTTAACCCGTGTACACGAATTTAAAGTATCTTCATTTACGTGAATCCGTGAACACGTGAATGTGACACGTGTTTACGAATATCCGTGAAAGTGACACGTGTAGACGAATATCCGTGTATGTGACATATGTAAACGTTTGTAAACCTCAATAGGCAAATATTTAGAGAATTATGTGACAAAATCTGGATAAGACTTGGAATGCTGGAATTATGCGTAAACATATGTCGAACAACGTATGCAGAAATAGAGATCTTTCATCAAATTTTGATAAATATTTGCACACGTTTACACGTACCACACGTACACGGATATTCGAGTACACGTGTCACATACACGACTATACGTGTACACGTGTCACGTACACAGGTACACGTGAATGAAGGTACCTTAAATCCGTGTACACAGATTACGGGTCCACGTGAATCTTAAAACACGTATCCAATCGAAAGCTCTACCAACTTGGTACGGACACGGTTTTTAAAATTGAGCGGCCAATAGGTGACACTATTAATGGCATATGGTCCAAATTTGAAGCAAATACATAGAAAATCGATTTACCGATGAACGTTCTTAATAGAATTCAAGTCTATTTCGTTAAATCTAGCAAATGTTTTAGTAAAAGTAAATGAAAATTTAGTAGATTCACAGAAACACGATTTCAACGTATCTCACTAAACAAATATAATAATTTTCCTGAGTGCGTATGAAGACATTTGGGAAGAAACAATGTCCTAATGTATCAAGTTTGGTCGGAAAATGCCATATCCATATCATTTATTGTCAGTATTATAATCCTTATCATTCGTAGTAAAAATGAAACTTTGTTTCACATATTATTAAATAGATCTGCGAGAGTACGATTAAGTATTTTCGAGATTTCCCGAGATTACAGAGATCCTCAGCTTCCCTCGAGCGGATTTTGCTAAAATGCAAGCCTGTCGCTATACATAGATGCTATGTATGGTTCGAATAAAGTACTACGAGTCGTTTTCTTGGAAACTGTCAGGACTGATGACTTTTTTTGGAAGATTTATTGAAAAAGTATCGTTAGCGTAACGTAATTTCAGTCATGTCTTTTCAATAAAATATTTCAGATGAAAATCGTTTGCGTATCAAAAAAGTTATTAAAAATGCAAAAGTTTATACAGGAAAGATTCAAAGACATTCTACGAGGAAATGTGAACGGGTTTACTTTCCTGCCTCTCTAAGGAGCCGGGTTAAGGATACTGGCAATGGTAATTTATTTGCCTGACAAAGAGCCTTAACGTAGTTTAACATTTCAGAAAAGGAAGTTATCGTTAATAGTCCCCGAGGAAGTAGCCTGTAGCATTTTGCATGGATCTATTTTATATCTTTCGATAGCAAGTGTACGATGTAAACTGTTTAATTCTTGTAAATTAATTGCGCTTCGTAATGAGTTCCGATGCGAGATCGTCAGTAATTGATGTCGCCCAAAGTATAAACTTTCCCTCTTCCTCCATGTCCCTCCTCCTTGGACTCCTTTGACGAATTAACGATTCCGATGCGCGGCAGTGCACTTGACGTCGCACTAATCGTCAATCGATTAACGGCCGATTATTATTCTCTCCGCTGCAGAGAAAATTTCACACCACAATTAATGCCTCAATATTTTCAATTTCGACCCCGGCGTTACTCGATATTTTCATTTTCGGACTCGACACGATGAATTATGTCGTCGGAGTTGAAAAATCGTAGAAAATTCCTTTTAGAGATATGTGCTGAAATAAATAAATAAATTTTCCCGCGCGTTGCCACTCGCGTTTGCTCGAAATGCGCTCCGATTGAAATGTAATTTCTTTACGGCTATTAATTAATGACTACGTGTTACCTTATGTAGACACGTCGCGTGTTTCCGGAGTAAATACATCCTACAACGACGAAATTTACGACTATTTATTAACATCCAAGTCGATAAGTTGTCGCCACGTTTGACGGGTCAATTTTTATCACGCGCGTACAATCGCACGCGGAAGAGACATTATCAATCTCGAGAGGAAACGCTGATATATTTAATCGCGTTTGACTCCCAAGGGCCACTTTTTCCTTGTTACTTGTTAATTTCAATATCGAGAATCTTTAGCCAGTTGTTCATTTATCATTCCCGAAGTTCAGTCGCAATACACCTTGAACGCTTTCAAGATTTCGGTATTTTTGCTCCCAGATATCCGGATAGCAAATAATACAGACACATCCGTGCGGTTTGATGCAAGCCAAGACCTATTCGTCCCTTCCCACCTCCCCCCCCCCCCGAATCTAATCGCACGCTTTGTGTTTGGTATTATACCGTAATAAGCGCGCTATTCGACGCTGTCGGGGCGTCTGATTGCAACATCAGCAGCCACTGCGCAATTAACTATGCTCTAGCGGTTGTGCGCAAAAAAATTTTAATTAGACTCACCTGGGTGCACGACATTGAAGCGTTTACTCACATTACGGGCGACTTCGCATCGCTTTAATGTACGTAACGTAGGTTAACACGTAAATATGCTGCGGTAAAACTTTTCGTTGTTGGCTTATTAAATGCAGCAATATATCGTTTAATTATTTCTGACGGCAGATTATTGCGTATATCGCAAAAATCCGTTTAACAGAAAGCGTTACGTAGAAACAAGAAATTTTACGAAACTATGTCAACAACGTTA
>NW_011967185.1:443646-454244 GCF_000949405.1 Vollenhovia emeryi | reverse complement strand
TCGCGTATAATCCAAACGACACGTGTGTCTAAAAGACGTCTTAAATATGTCTTTTAGACGTGCGCACTGTCCCTGCCGGAAATAATTCTGCAAAATTCTACAAAACTATTGAATATAACTGCCAGACTCTAAGAAATTCTACGTAAATTTAAAAAGCGTTATAAAAATCAGCACTTTTGTTAATTTTTGTAATATTCCACAAGTAAGCAGATGTTTTAATTCTTTAAGATTTTGTTGTTTCTCAAAATTTTTTAACTAGTAAAGTTTTGTACTAATTTTTACAAAATTGTACACTTTCATGAAATACTACTTGCAATCATTTCTTGATTTGAGAACAGTGTAATTTGTGGTACTATTTCGTAGATATTTTTATAAAAAGAGATAAAAATTTTTACAAATTTCTATTTCAAGTCAATTTTTGTAGATATTTATAGAAATTTTTTCCGCTAGGGGTATGAGAAATGTTGCATGTTCAAAGTACGTGATACAAAATGTAATAGTGAAAATGAGGCAGGGTTGGGCAAGTTACTTTATAAAAGTATCTAGTTACAGTTTTTTTCGCTAAAAATGTAACTAGTTACAGTTCCAAGTTGCCAATTTTGAAAAGTAACGCGTTACTGTTACTCAGAAAGTAACGAATCGTTATTTTGCAGTTACTTTCTTGCGATGAAAATAAAAATATCAAATCTGCGTCTGAATTGTAAAGCGTCGATAAAGGCGTTTGTGCGCAAATGCAAGGCCTAATGGGATCTGTGGAGGTGTAAAATACGTATAAAGTAACTATTAATGCAACAGAGTTAAGTTACAGTTGCAGATGGAGAGAAAGTAACGAAGTTAAGTTTCTTAAGTTAGTTTCCAAAAAGAAGTAACTGTAACTGTAGCTTCGTTACAAGTAACGGATTACCTCTCAACCCTGAGCCGAGGTAATTTGCGTGATATCTTTTTTTGCGCGATTGCGCAAAATTGCCAAAATTGTGATATTGCTACCGAGGGTATTCAGGAACTGTATCGGACATCGTCCGTACGCATTTTGGATTACACATATGTATGCGATCATTTACCGCGCTCTCCCTCGGGTACAGCGATAAATAAATCTGTTTCATTCCAGGAAACTATTCTGGATAATGAAATGTCAATGTAGGGAGGCATATGCTTTCGCAACTAATTAACGACAATGTGCGCAAATGCATAATTACGAGAATTCGCATCCCTCACTGCATGACCTATTTCGATGTAACTGCTAATTTATGATCAGACAGTCAGCAAATTTCTCGAGACAGCAATACCGGAAATTGTGGAAGAATGGAAGAAAGTACACAGGAAAAATGCTATTAAATTAAAAGTAAATTAAGTTGCCTGAATTAAACGTTGTCACTGGCTGCCACAAACATAAATAATATTCACTCAATTGTACTTGCTATGGATTTTAATTTTAAGCATTGAACTAAATATCCAGATTATTAAGACAACTATCCGATGTGTTTCATTCATTAATACTGATGTTGTTTCAACCATGTTATTTCAATTACACTGATATTGTTGATACACCATCATTTTTTCCGTGTAGCGGGATAAACGTTCAGAATAAAGAGCGAAGTCTCTCGAGCAAATTGTTTAATATAAAATAAGAGGTAATTCAAGAGTTTGCAAATTTTATTTGTCAATGTATTCCTTTAGTTACCCTTGATCAAACCCCCGTCTGACCCACTCTGGACCCACTCCCGTCACATTCTTTCCTCGATGTAAAACGAAAGCTTGAAAATATATGCGCGTACATCGAAAAAAAGCTCAATACCTAAATACTTATATCAAGCCTTCCGGAATCGTGTAAAGCGAATTTAACGACGATTTAGTACCTCCATAAAAAAAACCGATATAATTCGCAAGTAACGAGCATTTCTTTAACGGAGTGAACGTATATAGCAATCGGTTACCATGGATTCTCACGCAAATCCATTCAGCTCACGTCCATCCCCTTAGCTTTACTCTGCGTGCGGTTTTATCAGAATGTCTTCAATGCGCTGTTTTTTTTTTTTACGTCTTGTTACCGTTTAAAGAGCTACGAGCTCTCGACGTAAAGAGTCGATCGTAAAGTTTCTTAGAAGCGAAGCACATCGGCCACAAATGTGGAAGAACGAAATACACGGCGAGTACTTAAGTCCAGTAATCCCGGCTGATAGGAGGCTTTCAAGCCAAAGCGGCAACAAACGCCGCTCCGGATAGGAAGATAAAGGCAGATGTGTTGATGAGCAAAGAGCGACGGCGGAGAAGCTGGAACTATTAAGAGAAGGCCTTCGTGCCGAAAGCTAAAGCCGCCGCTCCAATTTACTAGATCGCGTAGAACGCTATCGTGAAGTTGAACGTGCTCTTTTATTGGGATAAATTTAATATGTGTCGCGCTCGAGAGAAATATTGGCTTATTTTTCACATATAAGTCCGCATGTAAGAAAAATGATGGTTTCGCTTATATATCAGTTTCAGTATTTAATTATTTTCGGCGGAGAGAATTTTCTATCTTCCCCCCTGTGGAATTATATACAAAAACGACTCCCGCGAAAAAAAAAATTGACTCTATATTACTTCTGTTTGTATATCACATATATTTGCACGAAAATATCCGCGTACGAAAAATGTAATTCGTGAAACGATAGAAAATTTTCCGCCTGTTTTTATCATTATTGATGAAAGTTGATAAATTGTTACTGTTTTCGCGCGAAATTATTACGGAGCGATGCAACCAGATAAGCGCGCGCGGCGATTCAAATTAAAAAGGCATTTAGATAGTTATTTCCCCTCGATCGATTTCAGCTACCGACCAGGATGGTTTCGCATGTACCGCCGCTGTAAATTCATTGAAATATAACTTTCCAGTTATTCCCCGGCTGGTAACTTTCGGAACATCTGCATTACGAGCGTATCAACTATAATAAAGCCGGCGAAACGTATAGCTTATGCAAAATTATTGGCCGATTCTAACTTTCCCCAAATACATTTATCCTCGCGCTACCGTTAATGCCTATCCACTCGCGGTTGCAACCATGTTAATGGCTTTATCGTTCCGTAATGACGACGAGCCGAACTTCTGATTAATGTTGCATTGTTAGACCGTGCAGCAGCGCAATTATAGGATAATCACTGAAACAAATGTAGACATTGAGTTGTCTGTGACTGATCGTCTTAAACGATCGAATTCTTTATCGCTACTTAATTTCAAATGTAGAACGTTTGTCCTTTCACTATTTGCCGGGCTAACTCTCTAAATTTTTTGGAGTGGAATCTTACTCTTTTGGAGTGAGGTTTCACTCGAAGAAATAATGAAAATACTGCCAGACCGACTGGAGTGCAATTTCACCTTTTGAAAGAGTGCCGTTATTCACTGTTTACTTGGATTGACTCCTCATCTCTGAATAGAGTGCTATGTTTTATTTTGATCGCCTATTGTTAGCAGTATAAAATTCATGAACGAGAGCTTCGCTAGTGGTCGTTCACTATGATCATCGCATATAGAGGCTGTATTCTAATATTCCCAGCCAGTACTGAAAATCTATACTTTATATGCACCGAGAAAATTTTTCGTCGGATAATCCAATTAAATAGTTCCGATGGTTAATTTTTCCGATTACGTTTCCCGATTAAATTATGGATACATCCGATGGAATTTACCCGATGAAAGTTTATTGAAACACCGATCACATTTTCCTTCGGATATGCAATTTAATCGGATATGTCCGATTGTTATTATGTAATTGGACATTTTTCTCAGTGTGACAGTTGATCTTACGAGTGGCGGAATACCGTACTTTAAGTTGTAGTGAATTTTGAAGTGCTAACGACTTCATTTTAAAAATAAGAGTAAAATTCTTCACTTTTTGTTTTAGAGTGAATTAATTCTATTGGAGTAAACATTCACTCGAATAGAGTGCAGTGGTCAGTGACACCGTGTGATTCGAGTGAAAATTTTACTCCAAAAATTTCAGGTGAGAACGAAATTTCTGACTTTGGGATAAGAAAATTTAAAGGGTAATTAATATAGAATATATCATAATAATGTATAAAAATATTAAAAAGATTAGCAAACGTTTCTCGCACGTGTGTAAAAAGACTTATTTGTTAAAATGTGGGACTCTTTAAAATTCGTAAAAGTAACGCTAGTTACATTATAGTAAATCATGTCGTAAGCAGACAAATTGTGCATTATTTTCACGATTTAACCGAACACGGGCAGTTTAAGCCTACGTGAACACGTTTAACGCGGTATATGGCGTTTGTATTGTGCGGTACGAAGTTATTGGCTGAATAATGCATATTAGTCGATTCGCCAGGAACTAGCTCCAATTTCCCTCGAGATTCAATTCCCTACGGTACCGTTTCCGTCTTTTTTAGTGCGTGGCACTATTCATAAGCGACCGCTGGACGCTGTTCGTCATCGTCAAGCGTTGATCTGAATATTTTTGCGCTAATAAAAGTATTATGTTCTAATGAATTATTCAATGTTAATTTTCTAATTTTTCGCGGCAAGAAAGATTTGTTACTATTTTAGATGCATTCGCGACGAAAGGTAATGACTGTTCGATTAAGTAACGTATCATCGATAGTACAAAATCCAGTTCTCTACAGCGTTATAGGACATGATCGTTTCAACTTACATTTCTTTCTAATCCGAAATCAAATTTTAATTTACTTAATGGAGTGCCATCACGAACGGATAAAGTCTCAGCTCCAGTTTGGCATATACGTTAGCTCAAACTGCCCGCAATAATTTTGACTGAAAACTCCTGTCACGTAGAAAACACCTGTTCCGAGTAGTTAGATGTTGTTTCGAAATGTTGCGATTACGAGATAACAGCGTGACATTTAGAGCTAAATTGTACATGTCCACATATGTTTCGCGACACGTTACGCAAGGAGAGCCAGGACTTGCTTAAAAGCATCAATAAAAAAAAACAATGTTTCAGATAAACAATTAATTCGTAAGGCTCTAATGCAAAAACACAGATACGAAGTGATAAAGGAGTAAGAGCCAAGACAGCATGTTGGTGTCTCAATCATTTAAATTTTAAGTCTGTTACGAAAAATAATACCTCAGCCAGGGTTTGAACCTGGCCCTCTATTTCGCCCAGGCGTCTCATCAATTTCAAATAAAATTTCACAGAAATTTTTTGGTATTTCTTATATTATATATAAGAAATAATCTTATATTATATATTAAATTGTATTGCACAAATAAATAGTAAATTTAGTAAATATTAAGGCTCTGTTGATACACATTTACGTTAGGAGCATAGAGAGGCAATAAGAGCCAAACGCTAGATGTTAGGTGCGGAAATCATATTAGATTTAATGTTTAACACAGTTGAACAAGTCAAACGTTTCGATCAACCAAAGTGATTCTTCTCAATGATATCTGAAGTATAACAATAAGATATTTGTATCGCAACATTAATAATTATAACATATAAATAAATGCTGTATTAAACATTAAACCTAATATGATTTCTGCACCTAGCGTTTAGTTCTTATTGCCTCTCTATGCTCCTAACGTAAATAGCAAATGTTATGTTAAATAATATATATTATTTAACATTATATATTGATTGTAAGAAATATTACAATGTACACTGTGTGTGTTTTAGTTTTACCTCACTATTTGATGTGTACTAAGAATCTTGTTTCGAGAGAGTTGGATTCTCTTACTTAAACAAAACGTTACGGAAGTTGTAAAAATAATTTATTTAAAGCCGCGAAGAGAGAATGAAGTTTCAGCGCCAGCAACGCCTAGTTCAACCGCGGAAATGTATGCGACGAATAAAATTTCGCCTCGCAATTACCATCTTCACTGCGATCACTTGGCGCTGCGAAACATCTTCTTGTTTCAATTGCGATAAATTATGCATCAGCCCGGTCCTTTCTTCTCTCTCCCCCTGTCCCTCTTGCTCTCTTTGTCTTCTTCGCTCTTTGCGTGAGCGCGTTTTATTCTTCCTAAGCTCGGTAAAAGTTTTCCGCCGCGAGTACCGAACAAGTAGATTACAAATTGTTACGAGACTTTTATGAATATTTAAGTTATATACCTAATTGTGTACACGTACATAAATAAGGGGTCTATTAATTGAAAGAACATCTACACAGAATTCGTTACTTTTGTATAAAAATGCATGAATATAATCGCGAGATGCAACGCAAATGTATACAAATTATTGTAAGATGTAGATATAAGACTTGCTTCAATCTTCATTAGAGCCATAGAATAAAAAAGCACTATGAAAAATAACATTAAATTAAAATTATAAAATAAAAATTTTATATTAAAAAAACGCAATGTCAGTACATTCTATTTGTCACAGTTTTATTTTAATTTACGTTATTACGGATCGTCGTAAGCGGAATTGATAGCTTTACGTTGAATCGTTTCACAAACTTGGCATAGCGGATCCATAACGACAACTTTGTTTCTTCGTCAGTCAATTCAGCAACGTCGACTTCGGCATGCAGTAAGCACCGTTCTAGGATTACGCGCACGCAAAAGATAAGCAGATAAACCGTCCCTCCTAGGAACTCGTAGAAGATGTACAGATCGCTTTTCTCTGTCTATATATTGTTTTTACATTGGCTAATACTTTCCTATAGAACCAAGCCCGTATCGGACTACAGGCTGAGATTGAGATTAGATTGAAACTTGACCATTCAGAGTAAAATTCGCTAAACTTGAGATTAGTAAACTTTACTCCTATTGGTCAAATTTCAATCTAATCTCAATCTCAATCCGTAGTCTGGTACGGGCTTCACGCAAGTTGTGTTGCGTGAGTCACATAACAGTTGACTGTATTTTATTTTCACGTAGGAAATTCAAATTAACAGTATCAGAATAAGAAACTAATAACGATTGTACGTATTAATTAAATTAAGATGCTGCTCCGATATCTAATACGGTGTATGTGATAAGGACGATTAATAAAATTGCAATACATTTCGAATGTGTAAATCAATTAAGATATATATATATATATATATATATACATTGCTAATAAATAGTCGATATCATCTTTCATTATTTAAATATAGTGGATTAATAATTAATAAATTAAATAATTAAACGAATAATTAATTACGCGCGCCGATTACTACCTAATTGTTTGTAGAATATAATCACGTTCGGTGTATGTACTTGACGCGTTTGCTTTCCAATATAATAAGACGACGAAGCCGCTACCTGCCTATTTGAGTTTCACCGTGCGTGTGACATCTCGGTGCATGGCGGTCTTGTACACCAAACAGATAGAGAAAGTCCTCTAATATGAGATAAGTTTCTAATATGAGATAGCAGATTTTCAACACCCAAAATTCAATCACAAATCTTTTTTCGCAAATAATCTAACGATGAATTTTCCACAAACAGGTTTCGTTCTAAGAACAATAAAATGGTAGACTCAACTGACGATGCCTATTAATTTAACAGAAGCCCCGCTATTCCATATTAAGATCCTATCTCATAATAGGGGACTTTTCTTTACTAAAGCTGTACCATAAGTCGCTCTCACCGATACGAATTATTTTTCTTAAATAATAAAGACGGATTATTTCTATGGAATAACGAATAAGGTTAAGATTTCAGTATGATCAATTTTCCGCTTTTATTCTTGAAAAAAAACGGAATTATAATTATGGACTTATAAATATGGAACTAACAATCTTGCTTTCATATTGCTGAAATATTACTTTGATATTGCAATTTGTTTAATAATGAACGACGAGCGGTGGAAAACAGAAATTTTTGGATGAATTTGCGTTGTTTCTAAATTAACTAAATTTCGCCGAACGTCACAAAAGCGTAGCATTATTGTTTTCAAATGAGTCCGAATTTCTTTACAAGAATTTCATGCTCTCTTCGACTCTTTTATTAGACGTTTTTGTTTTTACCTTTAGGAAAAAGTACAAAGCGCGACTATAAAGTACATTTCAGCACACTGCACTAATTATAGCGTTATGATTGTTCCAACGTAGTTTTATTGTTTTCCGCGAACGACCTTTTTAATCGACGTATACTTGCTATTGTCTATATTTTCTTGCATACGTGCATAACTAATCTAATTAGCGATCTTATAGACATCGCGTAACTCTGAATTATTCAAAGAAAAATAATATTCGTTTTCTAATCGTTTTTTAATTGTAATAAATATTATATAGTGGTATATACCTGCGTTATAAGGCAATAATTATTTTAAAATATTAGCAATATTATTGATTCAATTAACAGAGGAAAGTCGCCTATTATGAGATAGGCTCCATCATGAATTTATTGCCCTTGGGGTGAAATCTGTTTAGTGGAAAATTGTTTGCTAGATCGTGTAATCGTTGCGAAAGATTTGTGATTGAATTTGGACGTTGAAAACCTGCTACCTCGTATTAGAATCCTATCCCATAATAGAGGACTTTCCTCTACCTATTAATTATAACTTTCTAATAAATGATCAGTTTATATAAATTGTTTACTAAAAAACTGCAGTCCAGGGTCAAGTTTTTAAATAGGAAAATTAATTAATATAAAGGATGCGTTTGTTTTTATTTAAAAGTCTGCGCATATGTGAGTCCATATTAAAAACACACAAAGGCGAGTTTTCTTGAGAGCGAAATAACTCCGCTCTCATTGAGTTCTTGCAGAGGAGTCGTAAAGTATTAATTTCCTTTCTTACATTTTGGGGAATTGTGGGGCTAAAAAGTTTGAAAAATGCAGATCTACACTAATCTACAGTTTTCGAGCTTTAACATTTTATTTATTTATTTAATTTCGATATGATATAATATTTTCTGAAATAAGAAGAGACGCAAAACTTCAGGTTTCTGCATTTGACGTTCTTTTTCCGCCAACATTTTCTCAAGCCAGCATATCTGCTTTGAGAAACTCTCCTATTTCCGCTCTAGTTAGAAATGTAAAATCGTAATACAACGATTACAAAAGGAAGCAAGAATATACAGAATACCGGACATTCGTGAATAATTTCAGAACCTTCACTTAAGTACCAGCTTTTAGAAGCAAGAGACATATTGCAGATACACACACATACATATATATATATATATATATATATATATATATATATGTATGTTATCGTGACAATCTTCAAAATTTTTCATTTTGAGATTAATCCCGGATTAAAGTTAAAGAAAATATTTATATAAACAAAAATTATCCTTTTTCTCGGAAAAGATAATAGAGTTCAAATATCGGTAAGCGATCGCAAAGGTGAACGTGTACGCAATATACATATAAATTAAGTTGTCATTTTATAAAATTTCGCTTAACCCTTTCCATTCCATTACAAAGGTTCTCATCGTGCTTTCAGAGGATTCGTCGGACACTTTCCAAGTTTTCATTCTCCCAACGAGAACCGGGAGAAAGAAGGATCTCTCGGAGGACATTAAGAATTAGACGCGAAGATTTTCCATTAAATGGAACATTGATTGATTGCTGTGGATAAAGTTCTACGAGGCGGCCGCGTGATAAATGGATATTTCGGAGTACTCCGGTAATTGTTTCCTTGTCGGTGTTCTATCACATTGAACGGTATTTTCCTCCTGCATGAGAAGGACTGCACGAGAGTAATAATTTGTACAATATCACGAGGGAACAAGATTGGCAGTCAATAATCGTACCGCTTTTAAGTTCCGTGTCTTCATCTCGTCCAAATCATGATCATTTTCCTCGTCTACACATTTTTATTCTACAGTAAAGTAATACGATAAATAATGAAAGCGGTTAAACGTATTCCCTCCAAACACATGTCCGTGAAAGTGACATTGCTAACGCAGTCCCGCAGGCTGGATGCCAACGCGCGTATTCTAAAAATTGTTCCTTGAGATATTTTGCTATTCATAATGCGCATGCTGTTTCAATTTTTACAAGTTTCCCTCATACGGTTACATGGTATCTCTTGGAAGAGGAAACTTTTCTCGTCTCCAACTTACCGGACCGTGATATTATTTCCCCCTAATAATGGCCTATTACTCGGTGAGTTACAAAGAGAAATGAACTACTGGAAAGAAGATAGGAAAGCGGAAACCAGTGAATACGAGTCTCGTCGCGGAAAAGTAGCAGACAATTTAAACTACAATTTTTTTTTACAAGTTTTAACTCTTTCCTAATACTTACAATTGGCGAAAATAATATCATCGATTATACAAGCAAATTAATTACAATAATCTATGCATAAAAAACTATTTGTACATCAAGAAACTATGAGTTATACAAAGCAATTAGAATTTATAAAATGTAACTTGATAGTAGCACGATAAAACACAATTAAACAAAATATAGAGATCTTTAACATGATAAAATTATTTGAGAAAAGACGCGTAATACATTAAACAATTATAACTTGGATTATGAGAATTATATTAAATATTTATTCTTGAAATATTAACATTCTAAATAAATAGCTAACATATATTTATACTTCCGAATTTTATGCATCGAAACTTCTACCTTGTTTTTGTGATATTCGTTTCGGCAGATTAATGCAACATCAGAAATTTTAACTACTACCGTTTAATAGATCTTTTCCTGTGCGAAAAAGTTGCTGTTCGCTCTCCCTCCTTCTTCCCTT
>NW_011967185.1:412694-441166 GCF_000949405.1 Vollenhovia emeryi | reverse complement strand
CCCCCGAATTGCTTCGGCGGATGGACAGCTCGTAATGAGATCGCAGCGTCGAGAATGTATCTTTTTGCCGCTCTTCATTACATCTCACGTGCTTGAAATACATTTCCTACTTCTATGTATCATATAATCCGGTCACGCCAAATTTTGCATTCGTAATAAAGCGCACGGCAGATATTAACGAAGCATTCTCGTCCCTGTATAATTTCTGTGACTTTTTGCTCGACCGACAAAAGTGGCGGTTAATGATATTACTATTAAATGCATCCGGACACATAATCAATTATTAAGTCAATTAAAAATCTAAAATGGCGCTTCAGAGATCAATTTACACACAATATATGTGAATACTCTATGAAGACGATTTCAGAATTCTAACGTTACGTAAATAATTAATAGATGCACTTAAAAAATGCAACATAATTTATATATTTTCTATCTCTTTTACTAGAGTAGAGACACTAACGAATCAACGTTAAACAAAATAGACACACACCTGTACATTTATAGAATAGTATTCATTTATATATTAATTAACAATTTATTGTATTTCGCACAATTTTAACATATTCGGCAGCGTTAGAGATTTTATAGTTTACGCTGGAGATTACAATTGTATCGCGAGTGAAGAAATATCGGGAGAGCAGCAGGATTTGGCTGTGCGTTATCTGAGCATGAAACGACGTTTCTTTCGGCATCCCTAATAAATCAGCGAGATAAAATTTATCGGGGCTGACATACCGCAGAAATCGAGAATCGGCACATTATCCCCTTCTCGCGCTGTCGCGCGCAATCTCTAGGCGCGGAGAATATCGTCGGGGCTGCCCCGCGTCGCGTCGCTTATTCAAGCATGAAATTGAGTCTTACAATACCCGACCTGCCGCGGCGGAGCAGTTTTTCCTTTTCAGCGCCTCGTCCCCCTCTCCCCCCCCCCTCCCCGCCATAGTCTGCCTATCCCGATCATTTCTCAATTGCGTACCGAGCCTTGCGAAACCCTCCGTATTCCGCCGAATACCTCCTTTTGAAGGGTCAAAGGGTGGACGCGGAAATTCTCCCGTTAGAGCTTCACGTCGTCGCGTTTGATCGATCGCGTACAAGGTGTACACGCGGTTGAATGCATCGATCATGTTTATTGCTGCTATCTTGTCATGATTGCGCGAATACCCCCGTTTTTATCGGTATGCAATTTCTTGTCTTTGCGCGCGATTGTTCTTACGATACGGTTATACATATTTTAATGTGTTTTATATCCGTTCATATGAAATGGTTTCTTCAAAATATTATGAAAGTTAATCTCTCTCTCTCTCTCTCTCTCTCTCTCTCTCTCTCTCTCTCTCTAAGTATAACGTAGAGGAAAGCTCTCTATTGGGATTCTAATATGAGATAGCAGCTTTTCAACGTCCAAATTCGATTACAAATCTTTTTTTCGCTACGATTGCACGATCCAACAATCAATTTTCCACTAAACAGATTTCACTCCAAGGACGATAAATTTATGGTGAAACCAACAGATGATGCCAATTAATTTAGCACATTAGGAGACCGTCCCATAATAGGAGACTGTCCTCTATATTTATCGTTTGATAAAATAATCAACACGTAAGAGTACATCCTGGATATTAAAGTTTATGCATTATTTTCCGAGATGTCAACTGCTCCTGAGAACTCTTATTTTTATCATGCAAAGTTGAAGAAAATTAATTTCTCCTCGCAGGCGCAAAGTAGCTCAATCTGCCAGTAAAGGTTCACTTTAAGAAAACGTAATATACGCTGATCATACAAGTTTGAATTTCATTAATTTCCATTCGTTATTTACGAAGACTGGGTGAATATTTTCTTTACTTCACTTTTAATAAAAATATTCCCAAAAAGGGGGAATATTTTATCAAGTTATAAAACAATTTCTTGGTTGGTAATTTATGGATGTTGCATGTAAATCGTGAAATGCATTGCACAAATGTTCCGAGTTGAGCGGATTATGATTATTCTGTGTCTCCAATAATTAATTAAATTAACGTCCGCCAATCGACGAAACGTCGGAGCCACGCAATAAATCCATATCGATGACGGCGCCCAAAGAAAGTCGCGATGATACAGGCTGTGCCAAGCTGCCGCACCATCGTAAATTGTACTCCCGGCCATGCGCTGACCAGATTTATCGGTTCCTCCATGCGGGTAGATAAGGAGAAATTAATTTTCCGTAGACACCAATTTTTCACGAGTTCGTGTCGACGCGGCTCTAATAGCGTTTCTAAACTTTTAACTTATCTTCTCAACAACGTGTGCGTTATCTCCGTCGATCGCCACTAATTTGGATGATGTGGATTTATTAAATACTTTGGAATTAAATCTATTTTACGAGGATTACGTGATTGATTTCAATTACCGAAAATTAATATGGATTTTTAGTGTCAAGTTTTAATATTTTTAACGCCGCATAGGAGACTTTTTATTTTACGCTCTACAGTATAATTTATATAACTTCTTCATGAAATAGAAATGTGAATTAATATATTATATTAATTTTTCTTACTACGTATTTGCAATTATCTTTGCATTATATTATAGCGGTGTCTATAGAAATGTTAATATTATAAATTTGGAATGTATTGGGAGAATCTTGTAGTTTTAAAACGAAGTGTTGCATTTTTATTGTCATAAATAAATGAGATATCGATAATTATCGTGGGCTTTCTAGAATCAAGATCAAAATTGCCAACATTGATCAAGGCTGACACTCTATTGCTATTTATAATATATAGCGAATTTATCATTCATTATCCTCTTTTCACTTTTACAAACGTTCTCGCGCAGTTCTTTTTATTAGTAATATTTGACACCCGGCACTTTGATTTAAATGAATTTTGCAGTTGATTGCTGTGCCGATTCTACAAAAGCTCATAAAATTCGGCCAGATATTGAGGGACCGTGCTATTGTACAAACGGCTCATACTTAAAGCCTGTACATTAATGCGCACGAGAGGGTGCATAGCTCTTTTGACCGAACGTTCCTGATGAAAGCCAGTCGGCTGATCGTATTCATCAATTTTTTTATTTATCTGCTATATATTTGACATCAACGGGCGCTGCCCGCGGCCATGGTACGCAATATCGAATTTTAACTGCGTTATTTCGTTAAACGGAAATGTCACGAATCGTTTTAAATATCTAATCGAAACTAATAACTATGTCACGTGCTATACCCTGCATTTAGAATTCTATGCAAAGTGTTAATTGTATAAACTATAAAGTACCGTCATTTTCCAACCGTTAATATAAGCAGAATGTCACGATTGAAATACTTCGTAAATGAGAAGCGATAAAAGACACGCAAACGTTTGTGGCGAAATTGTAACAAGTGTTTACATGTGACAAGAGAAGTGGCTCAACTGGAAAAGCGATGCAATGATAAAGCATGGTATTAAAGCGAACGTGCCATATCTTGAGAAGTCTTGATGCTAATTAGCGATATACTAGCATCACTTTTACAGTCTCCGTTTAATCTGCACCGGTGTTTCGCAACAGCAGCTCAGCAGAATAATTTCTATTAATCTGAAAGACCGTCGAAAATGATTTTAAATTAAAATAAATTACTCTCTTTCTCTCTCTGTTATAAATCGAGGTAAAATGTTAATTAAAAATATGAGATACGCTATTTATTCAAAGAGATTGATTAAAAATCTAAATACTAACTCAATTTTTTTGTATTATTCTCATCGCGCTATTGTGCGCAATCCATTGACTGATATTAAACGATTTCTCTCGTTTACTGATCGTATTATTGCGTTACCGTAATTGAAACATGCAATATTCCTGACCTAAAAATACATTCATTTAGCAAATTAAATAATACGTGTTTTAACCAATATTTTTAACAAATAACGGATTTTCAGGCAACATTTCTCGTTTTCTCTATTATGCATATTTGCATACAATACTGCATAAAGCGCAGTAGTAAAACGTATAGGAGAATACGTTATATTGTCGTTACTTATATAATTATATCTACGTTCTCTGTTAAAAGAACAAAAGTATTATACTTTCCATAAACTTCTTTTTCATAAATTATTTAGGGTAAGGTGATCAACTTCTCGGATCTACGAAATATATTTGCAGAAATTATCAATTTGAACAAAAAGAAATTTGTGGAGAACTTTATTTACCAAAACAAAGCTATTGGTGATAATGAAATTAATAGACAATGAAGTTAAAAAATGAAATAAACTTAATAGAAGTAAATAGAGTATCTCTCTTCCAGGACGATCCTGCACCGTTGTCTGCTTCGTCCAGGTAAGTTTCCATCGCGTGACACGGAAACTCGCGAGAGGAACACGTTTCTCAAATCCTCTACGGATTTCCTACCGAAAGGACTTAACAGGGATTAGTCGTTGCATCTACGTGACAAGTATTTGACGCGAATCCGGCACTTGCCACGTGCTTCGACCAAGAAAGACTTCCTTCGCGCTTTCGCGTTATACGAATGTATGAGACAAAATAACACCCGCGAGTAAGTTTTAACGCAACTGCTTGTCGCATAAAGTACCGCCATGAATAAAGCCGGAAGTTCGCCGCGTATCGGACGGTGTGTAACTAACAGAATAAATTTTGTTGCAGTGCGAAGCTTCCGAGACGTCGCGGTTGCATTGTCGAGACGCATGCACTCCGATAATTCATACCGCGACCGCAAATAATAACCGTTGAAGCGAGCAGCAGATGCGGCATTACTCATTCTTCTTCCACCAGACGCGATTCGGGCTGGTTAGTCTGGTTCCTAGATCTTCCACGTGGAGAAGATGGCTTTTGCGGCTCGAGCGCAAAGTCGCGTCGTGATGATTCCAGGACGACGAGTGACGAGTAACCCTGGGCTCGATTTTCCTGCACCTTATATTTTAACGAACATATCGATTTAGAGCAAAACGGGGTTACGTCAGTATAGACGTGAGCTTGTATTAAAGCACCATTTTATTTTGAGATCATCCGACGCCGAGAAAATTAATTAAGAAGGGATTTCACGAATCTCGAAGTGGCAACTAATTAATCTTGCAAATCTTAATATAACTACACCCAATTACCGTGCGCCGTTAACATAAATATTCAAAATGCCCATTTTATCTCACATTTAATATATACTTGCGGCATTAAAAAAGACATAACATTTGGGAGTCGAGTGAGTAATGGCGAAGTGGTTGGCAAAGTCAGTAGTGGGATATAATACTCAAAGCTTATCGTCGAGTGGATCGGGAATATGCAAAATGTCGCGGAAAGTGCTTGCGGCGGTGTGCTAGCGGCAAGCAAATAGACGTATATCCAGCGGAAAAACGGAGATTTCCAGGCTGGAAAGCCTCTTGCACGAACGTATGCATATGCACGGCATACGAATCCTCGAAACATTCATGATTCCTCGCTGAGAAAGTGGTGCTTCACCCCCTTCACCCCGCGCGGTTGTAAAGTGACGCAGGGCTTCTTGGATACATATTTAAAAGCGAAACGTAAATCTCCAGCTGATAAAATTTTTTATTCGCGTCCTCACGAACGATTTGTATTTCAGCAATATCCCCCGCCCCATAAAAGAACATCGCTCTTTGATGCCAATTGACTATTCGCTCGCCGAGCGAAGCCGATGGTCGCGAATTGAAAATTACCTCTGAAAAGTTACTTGGTAAATGCGCAAACCATCCGCCGCTTGAGTGAAAATGGATATTTTTCATGGTGTTGATTACTCTTTTCCGGAAGAGAAATTGCTCGAACTTAAATCTATTTCATCCTTGAGAAAGTTTTATCTATCTCCGCAGTTTTACACTAACGTTGCTGCTGTAGTATGCTCTTTTGATAATAATAAAATAATCTTTACGGATTGAAACAACCATAACTTATGCGTTCCATTATTTATGCATGTTGAGAAACATTTTTACATCTCCGTGAAATCTGTTTTATCTAATTGTAAGTCATTGGCATTTCACCATTCGATAACCATAGAGAAATATATAATAAAAATTAACATCATTTTACGTATTGCGCTCCCAGGAGCTCCTGTCTTGTCTGGTAACAAAATGTTGATTCTGTTTGAGTTGCCGATTCGGCTCGGCTTCTCTTATACATCGCTCGTAAAATCTCACTCGTGCTATAAATTCGTGCTATTACCTGAAAGTGCGAGAAACGGACTTTGCGGTGGAAACAATTTCGAATTATCGCGGTATCCTGTATTCCTCGCTATCTTTCGTTGTATGCGCAATGCTTTCGCTATCTCTTTTTACGAACACCTATACCGTGCTTGCGATCAGCTGCTACGCTTTAGATGGTTTTTATCCCATCCCGTTTTTTCTCGGTTAACTGACAGTGATCAATAGCGATACGCGTCAATATATACAAAATGTATCACTTTAATCTGTACAGCAAAATATTGCAAAAAAATAATCGAACATAGATCTTTCTTAGTGAATTTTTTCACAAAAGTTTTTTTTTACTTTAATGGTAAAAATAAATACGGCAGAAATAAATGAAATAAAAATGTAAGTTCGTATATTTATAAAAATAAGTACAAATGTAATTCTGAATTTACCACGTACTTTCCGAGCTGCTTATAAATGCGATGTTACAACGCATTAAAACTGTGATGCATTATCTAACACTTTAATTTCATCTTTCAAGGAGTTCCGGTATAAAATTACACGCAAATGTCGAGGACCGACGGAAGAGTGGACGCTCTCTTTTTCTCAGCTTTCCAGGATACCATCCTGGAAAGGAGATCCTCTTTGCTATAATTGATGCGAATCACGTTGAAATTTCAAACCGAGCTGCGTATTTCCAAATTACACGTCGTTTCTCTCTCATTTTCAGCGACGGCAAAATATTGCATTACTTTTGAAAAATTTCACACACACACACACACACAACATCAGAGCGTTATGATATAGAATTCATGTAGCTTGGAGAGATAAAAATAACTTATAGAGAAACATAAAATGTACTTATATAATTCTTAAAGTGAGATAAAGTTGTCCAATCAACTGATTCAAGTGATATTAACGAAATATCCGACGACAGGAAGTATTTCTAATTTTGCAATGAGAGATTATTGAACCCGTCGCGCGTTTTCACCGTATTGATTTTGTGCGAAACCTAATTTGTAGAATTCGAAATAAATTTCGTCTGCTCGATACAGAATTTTTCTCGCGGCGCCAATTCACCGGTTGTTTGTTGCATTCCGGTGCAATTCAATTTTGGGCGCAAATTCGTTCCGAGTCTGTCGGCTATTTTATGCCTCCAGCTAGAAGACGTTCGACGCAATTCTGCTTCGACACATACAATACATGACACAGCTCTTTTCGTCCAAACCTCACAAAAGTGTTACAGATTTTTACCAAGCTTGAATGCCATCAATATTTTTTACCTTTGCCTTCATCTTTTACTATCTAATTGCTCGACATATTATAACATATTTGACGAGTAGTTTATCTACGATTAAGAAAATTGTACATAAAAATAATAATTTACTCGCAAAGTGATTTAACAATTAAAAAATTGCCTGTATCTCTGTACAGCAATAAAATATCAACAACCACAAAGCAACGAATTTTAGTTTGTTTAAGATAATAGAGTTATATTAAAAAGAGACATTCCAATTATTTTTCTCTCCACTTTTTTGTAATCTATTGAAGCTTTAATTGATCAATTGAAAGTTTAATTAGTTTATTTATAAACAGAAAGAGTAATTTGAGCCAACAAAAAATAATTTTAAATAAAAATAATTACAATTTTTCTTTAAAATTTTATGGACAAATACAGTTTTTACTTTTCACTGACCAGTAATAATATTGACAATGTATTTACTGAATTTCATGCAGTTACACGATATTTTGCATGTAGTATTATAGAAGGGAATGATCCAATGAAGTAAATAAGGTTGTGTTAAGGAAGGTGATTTTATCAAGGTGTAAGTGATATTTTCAGAAGAGTATCTTACGCATTACAAGATAACGAGCCTAGTTTTGATGCATATCAAATATTGAAGCACGGTGCAACCAGTCTTTCGTAGAATCGATCGTGTCTATAGTATTACTCGGCTCGACGGCAAATCCAATCGATCGCTGTTGGCGATTCGAGTGAATGTGTACCGGCGGTTTGGAGAGGGAAAATTTATTCATCCCGCTTTTCCACCAGATTATACTAAGGTATAAGAGTAGATATAATCTATAAGTAAATAAATAAAAATAGTATATATAATCACGGTCAAAGAAATGTCTTGGACACTTGCTCGTAAAATTATCTTTTTAACGTAACTGAAGTTAATATTCATGCAGATTAAAAACCATTTACATTAGTCATAAGAAACTATTGTAATTTTGTTGTATCTCCTATAATAAATTTGATCAATAATATCGAAATTTGACTTATTTATGCACAATTGAATTACTCTCTCGAGTAATTCTCCTTCAATATTATCTTAAGTAAATTATTATCTTAAGTATTATTTTAAGTAAACTAGTGTGTTGATGGTCATGGCTTTAGAGAGAGAGAGAGAGGGGGGGGGGAGGAGGGACAGAGAGAAATGTAAAAATAGTTTTACAATAGTTTTTCTTTTGTAGACTCAACTTTAAGCGAGCTACTAGGTTTTATGTGGATTTTCGAAAATATTTCTATTTATGATATAAAAAGTTTTAGCAATTTTACATTAAATTGATTCACATCCAACAGAAAATTGCGCTCTTTACATCAGATTCACGACTGCAATTAAATTTTTATCTTGAAAGAAAATTTACAGCAATATAAATACGTAGTCGTGTTTATGTGGAAGTAAAATGGTTATTTTTTATAAAGAAATATTATTGCGTTCCATATCGTGCTCTTTCTGTGATATGCGATGAAATAATAGGTCATTAGGATGCTGCAGACGAGATAGCGATTAGGTCAAGGATCTAAATCCTTGTCGGTGCGAGTGGTGAGCGAATTTAATCACGGCGTCGTACGACAATACGGCATAGTCGTACGGCACGCCGACACTGTACGAAGATAATTACGTCTCGCACACTAAGCATCTATCTGCGACGCTCTTGCTGTTACCCTATCATTAAAGAACGTCACAGAAAAGGTCTTGAGCCAAATCATAGAAGAAACCCATGCAGTTTTCAGAAGAAACGTTAATTCCTCTGTTTCCTTTTCGCATAATTTCGCTGTTGTGAAAAATAATCGTTTTAATATCCACAAAGCTCACATCTAACGCTAAAGACTTAGTTATCCCTCTAAGAGGAATTTTTGTTTGCCAAGATCGCGTTTGATGCTGACATCGCCCAAGTATCGGATAAACATATACCGCTGTATGTAGGGCAGGAATGTCGGTCATAAAGCCTTAGCCAAGTTCATTATTACCAAGTTTCAACGATGGAACGTGCCATTCTGCAGGCTCATGTGTCGTATCAGCACCCCAGACACGTCCCCGCGCGTCTGTTAAATACGGCGCAGAGTAAATCCAATGATTTGGCGGAAAGTTTACGGGCAACGTAGAACCACGATAGTAGTAAACAATCGTTATATTTTATTGTAACAAAGCGATTTATAACGGCCAATAACATGTCATACTAATCCTCGATCAGTGTTCATTTTACGATCAGTACTTTCGCGATTTGATTTAACAGTTGTATACGCGTTACACGAGATACGTTAATGAATTTAAAATAAATATAAGGTTTCACCCTATAATATCGATTCTATTACGCAGTACAATCTCTGGAACCGTGTGATTAATTTTATTATGCCCTTTGTATTAGTCGCGAACTCAACTTCGACTTGTTAACTCTAGAATATTAGTATATTGGTACATTGGGTCCACAGTAATAAATAGGGATGTATCTTCGGGGAGGTAGGCACTTATTAATTTTTCGGTGAAAAAAGTAACGGGCTCAGATCAGACTAGGATTCGAACCTAAGACCTTCCGCTTGCCGGGCGAATGCTCTTCCAACTGAGCTGGCCAGGCCCGCAAAACTAAAGTTCACCTCTTCAAAATGCAATAGCAAGCGTATATGAAAATTGCACAATTAGCAGGATTGGTCATTGAAGAATCTGCTAGAGGAGACCCGAGTCTTTGGACTCCAGCGCCATTGGCTGGATCAGGGACGTTTCACCGTGGTGATAAGCAGAAAGTTCAATGACCAAACCTGTCAGTCGTGACTAAAAAAAAAACTGTAGTTTCTGTTTTCTGCGTACATAGTAACGAGATGTGACAGAAAATTAATGATAAAAAATAATTAGTTACTGCAATATATTTACATTTTTATATTGCACAGAATCAGAATGTGTAATTTGAAAATACTTTGATATCACGCGTTTATTTATTATTCGTGACGTTTTGCAAACATGTGGAATAAACATAAAGAATTCCGCTAATGATTGTGTGAGATATATAAAAGCTCCCTTTACATGGATTCAAAATCCAATGTGTTTTTGCGCCTTAATATCGTTTGGTTATATGATATATTATTTGATCAAATAATTACATTTTATTCGCGCCCTGATAATTTGCATGATAAAATTCAGTATAAAACAGCGAACAGTCGCTTTTATAGTAAATCGATAGTTTTTTTTACTATCCTCATAAATCCGGCCAACGTCATCTTGCCGAGGGGACTTCGCCGTGTCGGATCATAAAAAAAGGTGCGATTTTTGCAAAATAAAAAACTTCTGCGGCCGATTGAAAATCGATATAGGCGTCATCCTTCCTTTTCACGAGCATAAATCGATTTATAGCCATTCACGCTTCGTTCCTCATTTCTCTGATTCCGGTTCTCGTTTCGGGAATTCCCTTTTCACAAGCTCGCTGACTATACCGCAAAAGGCAGTGATTTAGCAGTCACTACTCCTGATTAATTAAATGATACCGTCGTTACAAAGGTGCTCATCAGCTTCCCACATTCGACAAAGCGTGGCTTTTGCTGTACTGTCGTATATTATTCATTACATGATACGGGGTTCTGTCAACATTTTAATGAATTTACTCGGCTGTGGAAGCCTTCCTTGAGTGGAACTGCAGCACGTAATTTGCACCTTATATATAATGCATTTTAAGTACAATGTGCGTCTCTACCAATCTTTCAGTCCACAATGTTGCGACCACATTTCAAAAGTGATAAACAACGAATTAAAGATTTATAGCGTAAAATATCTAATTTCAAAAAAATAATAAACTGTCTTGGAAATAAAATAATATTGCTAATTTTATCGGTTAATGCTTATCACGATTTCGTTAAAAAAATCATTTATTTCGCGTGCGTATTTCACTAAATATTTAAAATTTTCGACGATTTAGGTCGGCGCGCAATTCTATTGCGATTTTTCAGTCACGATATGTGACATTCGCGAAACAACGGTAGACTGTTTATTGCGATGAATATTATCACGTGCCTCGGTGGTCGAATTGGTGAGACGCCCGCCTAGTGAGAGGGAGGTCCAGGTTCAAACTCCGGCCGAGGTAATAATTTTCCCAATAAATTTAACGTAAGAATTATTTAGACATTAAACATCCTGTCACGGCTCTTTAGTCCTTCTTCCTTCGAATTTATGTTTATCACACGAGAGCCTTATGAACTTAATTAATTTGTTTAAAATTTTCACTTTTGTCTAAAAAATAATCGGAATCGCATATTGACGTTTAATCCTTCCATTTTTCATCTTTTACATTTTTTAAATGTATATGTTGCAAGGTTTCCATTACTGATAAAAATTCTAGATACAGGCGTTAGAGAAAAGAAGGTTAGAGAACGGAGAAGAGAAAGAGAGACAAAAGTGTGATAAAATACACGGATATAAAATTGGCGGCTGGAAGGCTGTGGGCCTTTCGCTGCTACAAATATCTGCACTGATAGAAGGAGATCAGCCCTGTCATCCGCGACAAAAGAACAGCTTCCTCTGGTTTCTCTTTCGTCACAATGGTCAGCTTGCTGGCACGCACAAAGGCGTTCTAATCTCCCTCGACCGGGTTTGTCATTGTCAAGCGTACATCCTAAGCTTCTATCGTCCTAAATCTATCGTTCGCCATCGACGAATTCATCGATCGATTTTATAAATTGATAAATGTCCGTTCCGAGCAGATGACTGCCGGTAACGATATCAATCATTGGCCAGCACCGATATTGACAATTCTATTTGAAAAAAAAATGAAGTAAATCATAGATAATAATAGACAAAATTATTTTACAGTTATTTCAAACAAACGCATTTTTATTATACGTGTGTTATATTAGTGTGTCACTACGTTGTATTATTTTGCAACTCAATTGAGAGTTTAATGACGGAATCTACCTTTCAATTTTAAAACTACAAAGTGAGTGGGTCAACAACGCTCGAGATTTTAGAATACCAATATTAACATTTTGTATCATTAATAATATTAATATTTTTGAAAATTTTAAATGACTCTTCCATCGGTTTGCAACTTTTATTATAATTTTTTTGCATAATTAAACGTGCATGCGTAGTTGCGCACTAAATAATTGTGACCAACAACGTTCAAAATAATAATATGCGTTGCGAAATAAGTTTCGCGAGTAATGGACGTTTCGACTAAAAACGGACGCGGTCGTTGGACGATGTATAGGATATTCGCGAGCTCCCCCCTTTCTCTCTCTCTCTCTCTCTCTATCTCTCTATCTCTTTCTCTATCTCTCACTGCAACCCCCGAATTAATTAAAGCACGCGATGGAAACGCTTCGGTGTTACGAGCGTGGTGCTCTGTTCATGCGTCATGATTACAGACGATGGAATTTTGCTCACTAACCGCCAGTTCTTGGCATATAATAAATGCGATGTCGTAAGAGCGCCTACTGGGTTGGCCATTTGCAGCATGATACATTAATTTATTTGCCTTGATACACTGATTGCTGAGAGAGTTTCCAACCCGCTCGTATGGGACCGAAGATGTAACGTATACCGAATGTCCTCAGAGAAAACGGATGTTATTATCAACCTCTTTATATGTGTTTTATAAAATTGTATATATTTCTGTCCTCTCTCTCCTTTCTTTATTTCTGTAATTTTGGTTTCAACGATTATCATTATTATTTTAATAAACCGTGGAAACTATATTATAACTTTGGTCAATTGCAACAATGATTGTGACATATTGTTACTATTCCATGCAAAATCATCCTTTATCGTATCAATGTTGCAATTGACTAGTCAATTGGGATATGTAAAATTAAAACAAAGGCACAAAAGAAAATTTTATAATATGATATATGATTTTTATAACATATACACGGAGATAATATTCTCTTAAAATTTATCGTGAAAATCATGTAATCGTGGGACAACATGGCACTTTGAAAAATTGTATGAGAGTTTTTTTTTGAAATTTTACCATACATTTTACTAGTAGAATGTATGGTAAAATTTCAAAAAACTTTCATACAGTTCTTCAAACTGCCATGTTGTCTCATTACATGATTGCACGATTGTCAGGGTAAATTTTAAGAGAAAATTCTCTCCGCGTAGGTGAAGGTGTATAATTGAATATTTGATTAGGAGTATCGAGAGTTGTAACACGCTAATTACGCGAAACCTAACTATGCAAACAAATACCAATGCATAGTGATCGCATTATTGTGACTGGTTGTTCATACATTTGTAACGCATTGTGATATAGCGACGTAGCTGTACGATGCAAGCATAATGCAAACATTTTGTTATTACGAGCGTTAGCAATCAGCAATATTGCAATTTCTAATTAATGTGCATGTTATATAAATAAAACATTTACAGATTTACCTTTGCAATATCACTTTGGAAAACGCTTGAATATCAATTGACATTTTAATTAAAAGAGAAAAAAATTGTAGGAAAGATTCGAGTCGCTCAGTGCAGTTATTAAAACGTTAATTAAAAAGGTTTGCAAATAAACTAGTAAAGAACAGGTGAAAATATTTGATTCAACTCACGAGGGAATCCTATCCTGATTTTAGAGTATTTCAAGAGATTTATTGGTCGTCAGCAATACGGTATTATTACGGCAAAGTGTTCATAATTTAGGAAAATCTGGCTAAAGCTACTTCATCCGCGAATATATTCTGAGAATAATGGTTTTTAATAATCCAAAGTGGAATCCATAATTCATGCCGTTCTAATGTTGATTTGGATTCGCATTTTTGGCTCACTGATATGTTCGCTACGCATCGCTGCTTTTATGTTTCTCTCTTCAAAATGCTGGCTATCTTGTCGTCACCTATAAGAAATTGGCCCGTAGTTTACGTTTTACGTAGGGTAGGAAATAAAGCTGCGCGAAAGATTATGGTCGCTTCTGATTTATAGGTCGCGGCAATATTAGATTTCACGACCATAGAAAGAACGGTGCAAAATGCATAGAATAGATGCACAGATGCATGCGTGGTAATAAGTGTATTTGAATAGGACGATTATCCTTTGTAGAATAATATTCCTTACGGGGAACGAAATTTATCTTTTCTTTAGCAAAATTTGAACGTTCTTTTATTAAGTTGTAATAGTAAAAATCTTAATTTAACTGTTAAAATTTTTAATATTAAATTTACAGATTTCTGATAAGATTTTGTTCAAGTAATATCAAAATTAAAAACGGAACTCTTTTGTTCTATCTAGAGCTTAAATCGTAAAATGGGTTTGTTATTTATTAAAATGAAAAGTGAAATATTATCTTTCGAAATTTCAAATAGGAAACCAATAATTATCAAGGTATGATTGTGACATATTGTTACTATTCCATGCAAAATCATCCTTTATCGTATCAATGTTGCAATGCAGCATTGTTCTGAACAGCCTTTGTGGTTTCAAAGGCTGTTTAGGGTTCTAATGTCATCGTATTTTCCATGTCATAGTATTAATACGTCATTGTACAGTTCATTGACTAAATTAAATTCCCTAATGCATGCTTCCAATCGATTAAGACTTCGTTTAGAATTAAATCGCTATTTTAAAGAATATGTTTGTTTCTGTGTATTATTATGCCTTTTTACGTAGTAACAGGAGTAATAGAAGTAATCTATATCACTAAATTTCCAAGTAACAGGACAATAAATTTAATCCTTTGTACATTCATCTTCGGCAAGCAGATTAAGTTGAAGTTATGATTGAGGAGAAATATTACCAGGCGATTGTGCGTGCGCACGATAACATTTTGTTCGGACATAGGCCGTGTGTTTTGAATCAGTATTCCTCTACGAAAGCACACAAATATCTCGCAATATCTCTCGCTAGGGCAGACCGGCAGAAAGTAAAGCTAGATTCGCAATATAAATCGAATATCCCGAGACCAACGAGAACGAAACGAAGCAAATCGGTTTCAGGCAATCCTGAAGAATCGAAATTGAAGTCATATATTTTCTTGAAAATATGATCATCCGGTATTGTTGGATACCAGAACACGTGAGAGATGCGTACAAAACTGGTGCTAGAGAAATTTTGCCGAAACAACTTTGAGGTTTGTAATAGAAATTTACACTGTGAGTGGCAGCTTGGACATTTCTCTGTATTTTTACAGCATTTTCGCGCAACGGTGCGTCTAACGTATTTTTGTTCCAGCTGTTTGTCGTCTATTTAGATAAAAGATTAATTTAAAATGTAATTTAATGTTAAAAGGTGCAGGAGAGTACTCGTGCATTAAACAATTTAAGTAGAGTGCGTTATATATTTTAGTTTATCGATTAATTTGGCAGATATCACTAAGAAACATCATGAAATTCTTAGGATATTATAATAATCCTTATTTTCGAAAAATTGCGCCATAGATTTATTACAAGTACGTTACAAACAATCAAAACGCTTATCACATAGTGGTTGTAACCAATAATACGCAATAAATAGCTATCCGTTTTTCTGATGCCGTAACGCGAGGTATGGCTTCTTATGCCTTCGTAGGAGAATGAAAAACGCGAAACGGAAGCGCATTGCGAGCTCGACTGTCCAATGCCGAACAATGGAAAAGAGCCGTACAATAATAGTCGTAGGCCCCGCATGTTGAATGATATCGCTGGCTGGAAGTCTCTTTTATGCACCTCTCTTTCCGTCGACGGTCTCCGTCGTGTGTATCTGCGCGCGGTAATAATGCAGGGTTATCAGAATGTCCGAGCCGTTTGCTCCGCGCATTACGAGCCGGCAGGTGCACGAAGTATAAGCACGCATTCGTACTTTTCATCCCCGAACGCGTACGACCCTATGAAGAGCTATCGCGCGGTGCTTCTCGCTCCACGGCTTTCAATCGCCGCTGCGGCAAGTAAATGCTATTAGTGAAAAATTGTATTTTAACGTAAGCCGGGAGACCCTGTTAATTGGGCGAGACGAATTTTTGCATGCAACTCATTTACAGAAATAATCCTCTTGACATTCTTTGTTTATGAAGTTTAATGCTATATTCCGTACAATGTTATTTTCAAATGGGGGTTTGTCGGATTTTTCCTCTCTCAGCAAATATAATTACTCCTATTCTGTGTATGATTTAATTTTAATTCTGTTGTTTAATTCATCACAAAGTTGTTTAATTTGTAATACAAAATTATAGCTTGCATTTAATTTTCATGTGAATCCCTGGTTTAATCAATCATGTAATAGCATGTATTTCACATATTGCTATTATGTGTATAAGAACATTGGGTGTATATCATATTGCCTTTACAAACATATTTTAAATTGTAAAACGTGCATATTAACCAATTTTTCTTTGAAAAAAAAAGATTGTATTTTCTGTTAGTGAGAGTGGGATTCGACGCAATCACATCTCGCGATATACAGCCTCAGCAATATATGCTTCCGCCAAGTGATGTACTTCATTCGACGATTCGTCTTCCTTAACAATTTTCTTTGCCACGACGTGCGAGCTTTATTTGAGCCGTCGAGGCGGAATAGCGGTACAACTCAAGTAATATTAAGTCACATATTTTCAGGTTATTATACTTAATTACATCAGCTTGACATAAAACTCGGAGATTTTTCCTCCTTTTTTTTAACAAAAAAAATTGAGATTTAATTTTGCACAAAGTACTTTTCACAGATTCTCTTATTTAAAAAAAAAATGCCACGGAGAATATCATCTATCCGTCTCAGCGACTCGTTTATCAGTTTAGTATATTTATCTATTTTGACTTTTCGATTCGCAATACATGGGCGGTCATACTTTAGCGCGAGAAAATCTGGAAAGACAATCGATGCGCCAACCGCGAAAAGACAAATTTCGCTCGTGATTGTAAGGTTCTATCTTTTTATTTTCTTTTCGCTCCTATGTGTTCCATGTAGTGGGTCTTAATGATAAACATTAACCCACTTTTAAAGCTCTTTTTTCTTCGCCGGGTAATTCGAGCTCGTGAAAACTTTAAATCTTTGGCGGTGCTCGCTGACGGATCTAATCGTGAATGGTGCAAGATTTCATTTGACTCTTTAACGATCAGGGTCAACTAATTACTTATCCCTCGCCATTTGTCATTGGTCGGGAACGTCGTTATTAGACGAGTTTGCGGAAATGCAGTACGTAACGCGACAACGATGTGCGTTTGAAAATATAAAAATTTATAATTTACTGGATACATTAACAGTAAGTCACGAAAACAAAACCCTTATTTGTTCTTGGCCAGGTATCAAAGTCTGAAATCGACAGAATTTTTTGACAGAATCAATTTTGGCTCCGAACTGTTACTCGGAAAACTTGAAAAGAAGGGATGACAGATATAGAAAGGAGATAGAAATGAATTATATAGGATATAGAAGATAAATATATAAGAGATATATCAAAGTGTTTCAGTTGCTACAACTCTTTTCATGAATTTTTCATTGCCAATCTGTCAAACGAACAAATGCCGCAAATGGATTTTACGAGTACCACAAAGATATTTATTATACATTCCGCGACGATTATCAGGATCCCTCATACAAGTCAAAGTTTTAGATAAGTTTGGGTTTCGACGAACTAGGAAAGCTAGGAAGTGTTGGATCTTTCCTTGTCTCAAGTTCGTTCACGAGTGCTTTATATCCCGGGGGCACGCGTCTACACGATTTCTCGATGAGTTACGAAAGCTCAATCTGCGCAAGTTTTTGAACTTCATGCTCGTAAACCGCATTTCCAACAACTTCTGCAAGAGACGTTTGCAGATTGACGTATAGGCGCAGGGTTTAAACGCAGTTTACTCATTCGGTGCTATATCCACTAATATCGTTATACATATATTCACCGCACCGGTAATAAATAATTTCTAATAAAAAGAAGAGCGTATTTTTGTTTTATAAAATCGACAGATTTCCTTATTGAGCTACGGATACTTTATGAACTAATTTGTTTTACATTTCCGAAAATGGAGAAAGACACCCTCGGAGCACCGGATATTCGCGTCACGCGAAAAAAGACCTTGCCGTCTTCTGGCGGAGAATGTGCTCGTCTGATGCGGAAGCGATGGGATGATGGAAAGTTTCGGCGAAACTCGAAAGGTCTTACTACGTTTCATTCAACGAGCATCGCTAGCAATATCCTGCGTATCATCGCCGACGAGAGCAAACTCGTTTCTCGCGCGGTTCTCCTCCCCGTCCCGCCAACGAACTGTCAAGACTCAATCCCTGCGAACTTTCGAAGTCGCGCTCGTAAACACGTTTCTTCACGCGGCCGAAAGGAGAAGGCCGAGACAACGGAACAGACGAGATTTTGTTAGACAAGAATGAGCCGAAAAAATTCGCGCTTCAAATACTCTTCTTTTCTTTTTCCAGAAATTAAACCTGGCATAATTTCAGTGAGTTCGAATCCGTAGATGTGCGAAAAGAGTTCCTACGTTTTTTCGTGAAAGCAAGACGTGACAATTGCGATTATTGTCTACAGCGTCGAAGTATTTTCCCCGTTTATCCGAATCTCGATAAGGTGCGTCCCAGGTAATTTTCTGTTGAGCGAAATCGTACGCGAGATTATTCGCGCGATGCAATTAGCATTTTTACTAGGCATGAGTGTCAAGATATTTGTCGACTTATCTCGCAATTGGACAGCTTCATCCTCTTGGGCATCACCCGACTTCCACTTAGGGAAGTAGTTTTAAATTGCTTTGCCGCAGCGAGAAAGTTGATGCTAATTCTACGAATCCACCAAACTTCTGCTACCTATTTCGTGAAAATTCATGTTTGCCCACGATATAGTGTCATCGATATTGTCTTAAAATATTACTTACATAAATATCGTGTTTATTTATAAATAAAGATTATATTATTTTGGTCATTTCATCATTTAATATACAGTAGATCTATGTTATATATAACATGAGTTCTCATTCTGTATGTAATATGAATATATAATAGTATGCATATTTAAAAAGTAAAGTTATTTTTTGTAAAAACTATTTATAAGAAATGGTAAAAAAATTAATTTGCATTCTCAAAACTGAATTTCGGCACTTTTGTGTTTCCACAATAAATTTAGAATTAACGAGAAAAAGAATTGTTAGACGACAGTAGGCTGGCAGATGGTTTATTTGTTTAATTACGACGTTTCGACCACGCATGTGGTCCTTTCCAAGGAATTTAATAATAAATATTACGTCATCGATATGAAATTAAAAACGGAGGTTTGACATCCAGTCAACAAAAAACAGTCCTACTGTGGTCGTTACGTCGGATGGACGTGTCTTCGAACACAGCTCTCCGAGTGACGCCCAGAGATCGATGTCAAATCTCCGTTTTTAATTTAATATCGATGACGTAATATTTATTATTAAATTCCTTGAAAAGGGCCACACCCCGGGCGGTCGAAACGTCGGAATAAAACAAATAAACCATCTGCCATTCTTTTTATCGTTAATTAACTACTGGCGATTCACATTCTTTCGTTGAAATTTAGAATCCTACAATTTTTAGCAATGGCATTTCTGTCCAACAAGTAGTCAGTTTAAAAATATGAATATTGCTAGTATGGATTTCATATGTATGGCCATGTAAGATACGATAGATGGAAAAAATCGATCGACCAATCATTGAAACGAAACTAATCCTACATGCGCTTCAATAAACTGTCTACTGGGAGTTAAGAGCATTAAAGCTAAATGCTTTATCAAACGTTGTATTTGCCGGGAAACGAGAATTCCGAGGAATTCCATCGCATTTGTTGATGCGCGCAGCATGCATAGTTGCAGCATATTGAACAACCATAAATGATGGATGGTAATAAAATAACTCTTGCACAAAATGACAAACGCCACATTGCATATTCAAATGTTCGTGTCTGTCCAAAATTATTATAAGTTGCACTTTGCCTTAAAATTAATATTATTAAAGTTATTTAAATAGTTTAACTAAAAAGATTCCTTGTTTGTCAAAAAACTGTAATTTTAATACGAAAAAAATTTATGTATCTTAAACATATTACATATATTGCAAAGATTCAAAATCTAAAACATTCGAGAGAAAGGGAGAGAGAGAGGGAGATTCGATAAATCTTTTCTATAATAAATCATAACTTTATAAACGATAAAAAATGTAAATGTGTATATTTCGTAAATACAGTATCGCTCTAAACAAACGTGGAAGCGTTTAAACTTATTTTCTGCTGGTAAAGACATATACGCGACCATAATGGATGGAAATTAATGCGACGAATTAGCATTTTAATTCGCTATCACCGGTGCAGCGAAGGGCATTGGTTTTTTTCTTCTTCAACGCGAGCAGTCCGACGTGAATAGAATCACTACGAACATCGCCCTTATATTCCTTCAGCGACGTAAATATTTTAACGGGCCGACCCAAGTGGTGAAGTGCCTTTTCGCTTTTGCCGTTACGCGCCGTGATATTCCAATCCGTAATACAAGTTTTCAAAGGGGATACACTTTTGAGCAAACGCAATCGAGTGTTTGCTCATTATGTCTTTATGTTTGAACCGCAAGTAGTCGCCCGAACTTGCAAATTTTTTTTCTAAATATTTAGATCGCAATTTTAAAAAGATAATACGTAATATTAAAAAATATTTTTAAATACACAGAGAATAATACTAAAACTATCCAAGTTTATATAATAAAAATTCACCACTTGAGATATATTTATTTAATGCCATACAGCGCAAATCCCCAGTAGATATCTTTAAGACGTTTTCAGGACACAGAATGTTCTAAAGATGTCCTGAAGACGTCCTTTGGTAATTTGTCCTGATATATTAAAATAGTTACATATTTAATTATAGAAAATTAATAGTATTTAACCAGAGAATATATCTAATAATTATTGATATGAAAAATTAATTGTAATTCTTCTCTATTCAAACTCTCTCTTCAAATATTGCATTATTATATTGCGTATTCTTAGACTAAATTTTATAACTACTAGACTATTTTATGAATTATGCAATTCCCCCAAAATAGTATTATTTTGCGCAAGACAAATTTTATTGACGAACATGACTTTTATTCTTTATCATATTTATAAATAAAAATAAAAAGAGAATTGTTATGTGTATTATATTATATTCTATGCTGTTCAGAGAAGTTTAAAACTGGCGTGTTAAGAATAGATGTACTCCGAATTAAAACGAATTAAAAAGGTTGTTAATATTTAAAGATTTTAAACTTTAAGAACATAGAGATTAAATAAATCCGTATTTTATAACATTTTTCAAATTTTGTAAAAAAGTTTTTAAAAGAAAGTAAATGTCATGAATAAATACGTATGCATTCGTTTTCGTGTATCTGTATATTTTTACTTTATTAAATCGCAAATTATACTTATTTAGACATGTCGATGGAGAGCATAAGCTCTTTAAAATGTCTTTCCAAATCTCACATTATACTTAAATACGTCTGCTTTTATAAATATATTTTACAATAAATTACGATCAATTTTAAATTTGTTTGTCGGATTAACATAGATGTCATTTTATTTTACTTTGCTACGGTATTAAATCAATAAATCATGAAAATGTTTTAAACTCGGTGAACAATATACAATTTAGTAGCTGGTGTACGATTGCTTATTTTTTGCAAGTTCATGAAATATCATGGTGGCAAATGTTCCGAAGTAACGGAATAATAAAATTTACGTCGAGATAAGTCGCGCCATGCCGTAAACGTGATGCAAAGTCAAGGAATCACGATTCATGACAAGTATAGATGTACCCGCACGCGCACACACAGCCCAACTCGTAAAGAATGCGAATTTTGCGTAGCCGAGAGCTGTGACGGTGACAGAAAGAAGAAACAATGAGAATTCGATTCGTCGACACTGAAATAGAAAAGATGCAAAAAGCTAGCGCGGCAACAGTCGCATTAATATTTATTCTACATCGTCTTTCGTACTTTCAACCTCGCAGATTTTGCCGCTTTGGCGGCGGTCCACACGTTCTCGGCGATGAAAACTTTTGTCAGGGGAGAAGACCGTACTTCTTCTCCGTTACATGCCCTGAGTTCGTGCATTTTACCGCATTTTTCTGTTTTATTGTCCTTTTTGCAAAAGTCTCCAAACAACAAATAACACTTTGACATATGTAAACGCAATTGATGTATGATGATATACACGGTTTTGCGTAGATAAATAAAATTATAGTTTGCTTGTAGTGAAAAAAAATTATACAACTATTCATCCTTTAGGACATTTATAATTTATAGAAAGAATGCTCTCATATAATATATGTGTGTATATATAAAAGAGCCACTGTCATGAAAAATAACCCGAATAAAAGTTGTAGAGATCGTCAAGTATTATCTTTTGGTAACTTTGATGAATTTTTCATCGAAAACACTACTTAACCGATTGATCCAATGGAAATTTTTCTCAATGAAGTTATCGGTTATGGTTAGTAACTCGATTGGTCCAACTCAGATCTGATAATCTCGGATACTCGCGCAACTGGCCGACTCGCGTCTAGATATATACGGGGCGCTGTGCGTGTATGTACGTAGCGTGAAACACTACCGTGTTTCTTGATAAGTAACTACGTTAAACTTTTGATGGTAGATGAGAGATACCACAAATTAATTGAGAAGTAAATTTTATTACTTTTGTCTTTTAGTTTAGAATGTTAAGCATCTCTAATTAATGAAGTTTCAATTCAATTTCCGTTAAGAAAACACTCGTTATTAATTACGCTAAGCGCTGCTTTACTTTCTACTTTTGAATTTCGTCCCTCGTTGAAGGATGTGTAAATGTCTTCCGGAAATTTGTTTGAGAGACAAAATCCGCTTTCGATCTTTATCGCGGCATTGACATGCTAAGACAAAGGTTGAATGAATGTTCGATAAGCCTGAAAGTTCTTGCTACGCACATTACTTCGAAGGACGCCGTATCGTGCATCTAATGTGATTAAATCCTCGTTATGGCCGCGGCTTGTTTGCTGTCGAAATTCGCCTCTAATAGCGTCACGATACGGCGTGTTTCGCGAGAGCGTTTGCTGCGCATGCAACGAAGAGCCGCTTACCTCACGAACACGAAAGCACATCAAGGAACTTCCTGGAGGGCTGCAGAGACCCATCTGTCCTGAAACTTCGCCTCGGAGCGTTTAAATCCGTAAACTATAGGCAGGAGGATAACATCCGCGAACATAACGAGCGAAACCATGTATTGGCGTCGCTGGCGATGACAATATTGTATCGAGTATGAAATGCGTTAAACGTGTTTTACTTCGATGATTCTCAATTTATAAAAGAGAAAATCCCCCCCCCCTTCCTCATGCATGTATTCCATAGCAATCCAAGATACTAACAGTCCAATTTTGTAACTCACGATGTGCATGTAACGTCTTAAATTTTTTTAAGTCAAAAGTAGAATTTACTTTTAAATTAATTAATAGTACCTCTTGTAAGATGAAAAGTTTAGCACAATATGCGCTTATAATCTATGTAATGTATATATGCAAGTATAGGGGAAAATCTTTGATTTTTCTAAGACAAAGTTTGAGCTTCATTTACAGTATTCGATACGTCAGACGGATTAGGATCGAAGAGCTAAGTCGCAATTTTGCTTCGTTAGCGTAGCCTAAACCTAACTACTCGAACATGTACGTTATTAAGGTAACGCCGTTAATTGATTCCTCGTTTGAGATCTGCACTTGTGCATCTCACCAGCAGAGATCACGTATGTTAGCTTGCAGCTACTAGTAACGTATTAACAGCATTCAAATAGCTGGCTTTGTCTACGTCATAATTAGGATAATCGCATAAAGGAATTGTCAAGCTTCGATTTTCGCGGTGATGCTAATTCTGAGTTACCACAATCCCATAGAATTAGAGCCACTGTAAAGTAATTTATTTTGCCGCGTTACATATTTGAGTTTAAAAGTATTAAAGTAGAATACAAAATATCTCATGAATTATGTATACTTCATCTTGGAATTTTGCTCTCCAATATTGGCATTTTCTTGAAACTTTTCACGATCTACATTCCTTTTGGATGTTATTATAATGCCACATAATATTTAAAAAAATGCATTTTCTTATTCTATTTACTAATAACAAAACCGTACTAAATAATAAATTTTCTGATTTGAATATTAAGTCTTATTTTCCACTTATTTCTGTTCTATCTTTAATGCCTTACTCTGTGTGTTTAATTCGTGACAATATTTCTTTAATTTTTAATACCTGACTAAAAAATATATATAGAGCAATATTAAGTAAATATAAAATAATAAAAACTTTTATTTTTAAATGAAACAAGCGAGAGCGCGAGCAAGATGTTGGTAGCTCATTATAATCTAAAATGTGAATTCATATGCCGTTTTCCACCTTGTCCTGCGCGCCGGTTTCTTTTCGGACAATAACACAGTTTTATTTAGAATTTAGATGGAATCATTGTCGCCAATAAATTCACATACTAAAATCGATAAACGATTTTTAATTATTTAAAATGCTATATTTAGCATTCAATATCCCCCCTCCCCGTACTGTAAAGAAATTTTAGGTATTGCGAAAAATATTACCTCAGCCAGGATTCGAACCTGAGACCCCCCTCAATCCGTGACGGGCGTTTTACTTTTACTTTGAAGATTGTATATGTTGCATATGTTAGGGGTGTTGATATTTTTTTGTTTTTTTGGCAAATTAATATTTCGCGAAATTATCTTCACGTGTTCTTTGCATTTTACCATTTGTACGTAACACTCAACGGATTAACTTTCGTAGGCATTGTAAATAAAGGAGAAATTAAATTTTATAAGTTCAACGATTCACAATAAAAAAAAACAATACAAAGTGTGTGTGTATGCGAACGTACATGTGCAAAATTATATTCGTCTGACGCACAGCTTTCCTCGTGAAATTATTTATCTGAGAGCGCGCGCGCGCTCTCGAGTCCCATGAGAAATCTCCAGATTCGCGTTAGCTAGCTGGACGGTAATTTCTGGACGATAATAAAAACGTCTGCCCAGACCACGCCTTATCATGGCTTAACAATTCGTGCAATTACAATGAACGCATGAAGCATGTTTTCTTGGGCGCTTATGTAACCGCAAAGAGAAACAAGCGTGTAGAATATGCATGTGAAATATTTTTTACATAATGCAAAGTACATTTAATCGTGACACAAAAACAAGTGAGTAAATAATGTTATGTTACAAGGACAATAAAGAAAAATACGTAAATATATAAAATACATGCACATTTTGAAAATTTAAATGCGAGAGATCTATATTTGAAATATAATATCAAAATGCGGACGATACCGAGACAATCTAGTATTGGAATATTTATCCTAATAGATAAATAGCGTGAGTTCAAAGTGAATGTTGCTTAGAAAATTGTGAAATATTAATTCCCGCTAATTGTATACGTAATTACAAACAGTAAATATATAATTTTTAGTATTTATTCGAGCTTAAGTGCTCAGGCATGTGGCAAAATTGCACGCGTGAAGCTGTATCACTTCGTATCGATTACCGAAGTTTTCTTGGAGTTTAATTTGAAATCACGTTGCATCCGGGGCATGTCGATTTTCTTGGGGACGACCATATGCCAGGCATGTGATGGTTGATCGAGCAGATGCAAATATAATGCGGACTGCATAATGCAATTCGAGCATGCGCTCAGAGAAACATCTTCTGTGTAGCACGAAATCCAATCTCCAGTTTGGACACAGCCACCTCTTGGATCGAATATTTTGTCAGGTGCGCATTATCATGGCCAGACAAATTTGCAAAACGAAATGCGCCAGCATTTGGAAATTGTACTTTCATTTTGAGCAAAATATTTCTCTCTTTCTAGTTTTTGTTTTAGAATAACTGTGATAAAAAAAGGTACTTTGTACTTCATAATCAAGAAATATATTTTATCTTTTCATGTAGAAAGTTAGGATTATGTTAAAATATGTTAAGATTACATTTAAAGAATTTCAGAAGGAACAAGGTGTCAATGTCGCGAAATACATTCAATAATTTCGTGATGTAATGTGTACCAAAAATAGATTGTTTAAATAAAAGAAGTAAAGATGAAGAATTAACAATTAAATGGACACTTTTTCTAATATCTTTCTTTAGTTTATCAATTTTTATTTATAAATTTGCACATTAGATAGAATATAGAATATTTTTTTAATCAAAGTGTCTCTTTCAAATCAAAGATTTTTTTCGTTGTATCATTAAATTGTTATGTTTATTTTGGGCTGTACAATCTTGTAAAGTATATTCGGATCTTTCTCTCTGTAGCGCGCAAAGTAGCTCCAATCCATTAGTGCATATAATTAATGGCGAGAACCAATGTTTCGCAATTTCCCAGACGCAAATTACTTCGAAACCGCATGTCTCTTAGGATAAAGTATTCGTCTGTCTTGGCAAACATTGGTATACAACGGGTATAGCGGTTAAGCGGGTTAAACACGGCCAGTTTAATTTCTTGAACTAAGTAACCAAATTCAAGCGATGCTTAATCATCCAAACGTCTCCTTGCTATCACGATTTGCAGATTAACAATCTACGTACTAGCAACTAACAAATCTTGTATTACTGAATAATTTCCGTTTCCGTAAGCGACAGAACGACAGTAAAGCAGGTACTTATTAGAGTGCAGTAATGTCTTTCACACAGCGCGTCATACACGGCGGTAATTGTGGTTTCGTCTGTTCGGTAAATCTTCATTTATATTTTATTGTTAAACAGCAAAATGGTGTCTCGGTATCTTCACGCCTGAGCGAGCTCGAGACTTAAAGATTAAGTACCGGCCTTCCATCTCTCACTATATATATATAGTTTCATATTTTTTTGTAGAATATTACTGTACTACAGTCGACTAACTGCTGATAAAGATGAAAGATGCACAGCGGAACTAGCTGACGAGCAATATTGACGACCAAACTGATATATCGACAAGCTATGTCATCGATGTTCGGTTATCGAATTGTAGCTTGTGGCAAAAGGAATGGTTGGTAACGTAGAATATATTATTGAGAGGCAGATGAAGAAGCGGGCCCATTTAGAGGTATTCCATTATTATTTTCGTACCGTCGGTTTTTTCCCCGTACGCTCGTATTTTAAATGAAAGTTTGATAAAATGTACTATGGCTGTAACCTGCAGCAAAGGGAATAGTTAGTAATATAGAATATGTTATTACAGGCAGAGACGGGAGAGCGTACGGTTAGAGATATTCCATTATTATTTTCGTACCTTCGGTATTTTTTCATACCTTCGTATTTTTAATGGAAGTTTCGCAAAATGCACTAGCACGCTTGCATCTAAATTGATAATTATCTTTGCAATTGGCTATTGTATCCGTCCCACCTTTCATCTTCTCTCCTATCCACCGTTCGTTTACTATCATGATGAAACGCGCCGCAATACGTCTCAATCGGCGAGAAAATATATTCCCCGATTTTGCCTGATAAATCCGTTTGCGACCTCACCCCGTTTCATCATTCGCGGGTGGGTGCGCCACAACGATCGATTTAATCTTTATTGTTGGAGGCGAATGATTAAGGTGGTCGCCTGGAACGTAACGAAAGTCGACTCGTCATCCATTTCTACAGCTGAATCAGCTCGTTGCGCACATCAATAATTTCGGCGGTACGTGAATCGATACCGATATCACGTTCAACTACGTGCCGGTACAGGCGCAATCTCTAGAATATCGAGAAAGGTGGCATCCACTATGACATTTGATAATTTGCGAGTTTTCCGGAAGGAAGTTCGAATATCGACTTTCCTATTTACCCCGCATAGCGGGACTCTTTATTCGAAAAGAATCTCTTAATAGTAAACGATACAGAAGGATTCGTTTCTATACTTGAATTTAATCTGAGAAAAGTTGAAACGCGTACGTAATACGTACAGGGTGTCCTGAAATTCGCGAATCAAAATACCATAGCAAGAAAGTCGTCGAAAAAATAAATTAAAAAGTTATTTGCCATTTTTCGTTCCGAGCAGTAGTTTTTTTTAGATAAAAAGGTTCAAAACAGGCCAATCATACATTACGGTTGAACGGAAACTTGTCCGTGAGTCGCGCGTCGATAGTGTTAATGCACTAACACTATCGACGCGCGACTCACGGACAAGTTTCCATTCAACCGTAGTGTATGATTGGCCTGTTTTGAACC
>NW_011967185.1:406341-410044 GCF_000949405.1 Vollenhovia emeryi | reverse complement strand
TATTTGCCATTTTTCGTTCCGAGCAGTAGTTTTTTTTAGATAAAAAGGTTCAAAACAGGCCAATCATACATTACGGTTGAACGGAAACTTGTCCGTGAGTCGCGCGTCGATAGTGTTAATGCACTAACACTATCGACGCGCGACTCACGGACAAGTTTCCATTCAACCGTAGTGTATGATTGGCCTGTTTTGAACCTTTTTATCTAAAAAAACTACTGCTCGGAACGAAAAATGGCAAATAACTTTTTAATTTATTTTTTCGACGACTTTCTTGCTATGGTATTTTGATTCGCGAATTTCAGGACACCCTGTATAATATAGTAATATCTAGTATAAGGTAATTGCTTAATGGATAACACAGCTACTTAGCTTTTAATTAATATAATATGATGCATGAAAGAAGAGACAAAACAGAAAAATGTGTCACACATTAACATGTTTACATTAAAAATAAAAATAAATTAAATTACACATTAAATTTAATTACATTTAATTTATTATATTTAATTGCATCGTATTTAATGACACATAAACCGTATTATCCACTCTAAAACATTACCAAGTAATATTAAATGCATATTCAGATGGAAGTAAAGAAAGAGTAGATAAGAGAAAAATGTAGGACTGTTCAAGGCCATAAAGAGTTCGTTCTCATAATAGCGAAAGCTGAGACGAAAGCACAAAGGCAACGGGTTGTTATAACGTCTACGGTGCAGTTACAGCCGACATAATAAGCTCAAGTAATTCCACTCCATGGAGTCACGATCGTCCTTACCAGCCGCTCGATAACCGGAGCTACTGGTCGCTGGACATAAGTAATGAAAGGAGGAAACCGAGTTTTCCGAATGCTTCTCTCGTCTGGTGGATATAGAAGGCCAACGAAGGCAATGACTCCCGTGTAAAAATGGCGCGGGAGTTGAAAAGAAAGGAAGCACGAAATGCTGCCTGGAAGCGATCCAGCTTTGTTCCTCATTCGACATGTTTTACGTGAGTCATAATCACCAGAGTCTTACGTGAACGGATATTTGATAAAACGAAACTAATAAAATGAGACCGTGTAATCGATGACGTCGTAATGCTTGGAAAAATACACGAATTAAAGTAAATATTAATATTTTATATTGAAGTTTCGTGAAATGGACGTAATTGTCGAAATAAAGGATTAACTTTGAAATTTAATTTCTTAGAATTTCTATAATCACTTTTTATCAGTTACGTCCGCGGACTCCATGATTTCCTTTTTCACGCAGATCTAACGAAGTCCGGTAGAGTCTGGCGGAAAACTTGGAATAAAATAAAATAGAAGATAAGTGAAAAGCGAGTGGGGAATAAATCACACCATGCTCCAACATGTTCAAGTAATCTCATGGAAAAGAGGAAACAGCATTTTATCGACGCTATCGAACAGGAAAGTTCTTAATTACTTAATGCTGATAAATTGATAAAAATCAAATTCGACGAAGTGGGTCAAAAGTTTCCTTCACAAACAACGACAAGTTTCTGTCATAGTCACAAAGAATAACACGACATGACTAATTGATAAAATTCGGCGGGGTGAATAAGACATTTTCCTGATTTCCCCACAAGTAGCAAGTTTCTATCGCGGTTGCGATATTCTAACATGTAGTCGCGTCAATATCTATTTTTAATACGTTAACATTGACTACTGAAATAATAAAGAATCTACCTATAATTTAATTATATATAAATTCTGAAATGTTGTTTCATGAAAAGTTTTTGAGTATCTTTGTATAAATGCAAATAAATATTTAAAAATAAAAAAAATTTTAAAAATTCTCAGTAATAAGTTGCGGAATCAAGTTTTTGTATATGTATAAAAAATGAGAAATATTTTTATACGAAAATATATATCTCTTTGGACAAAATAATGTTCTACAAATTTTTTACAATTCACGTATTTTTCTGAGAATTTATTACGTTCACATTTCTATTATTGTACTCTTTTAATGGTTATAATAAAAAAAACTTTTAAAAATATGTAATTGTATATAATTATTTTGTATTTAGAATTTTAGTACCATTTTATTTATTTTGTTATATACGAATTAATAAAGAAGTGAAATCGTATATTATTCTCGATTATTAAAGAATTCACTTTTTTACTGGTGGAGACTGGTAAGTGTCTCGTAAATTTAGCTCGTAAAAGCGGAACTTCAAGACAAGCCTCTCATCGTCTTTTTCTTAACGTGCTACAACGGATATGGCTTTTGTCTCGAATTTGAAACTTCCTCGTTATGCCCAACAATTTCTGCGCTTTTTTATATCAATCCTTTAAGGAAAGGCAACTCTCAGCGAAAGAGAACAAAGGGAAGATTATATAATATAGAAGTTTAGATATGTTGGGTACGTTAAGAATTATTAATATATTTTAAATTCTCGTCGTTAGCAAATAAACAATTCACACGCTATGAAAATGCAAAGGGATTACCATTGTATTTCTTATGTGTTCAAGTAACTGCATCACGTTGCAGTAATGTTTGCGAATATAAATATTAAGATACAAATATTGTTGCAACACATGCGTAATCTCCGTACGATAATCTTGCACCCAATTATGTACACAACATTTGTAAATTTACACAGACCATGCTGTTCTTAGTATTATCGCGGCCTTACCAGGCGCCAATTAACTCGGGAAAATCGGGAGATTTATTACGAGCAAAGTCACGATAATTCGTGCTGATTTCGGGGCGTCATACATGCCGAAAACCGTATGAAATCGTTAGGATGGCGTTGTGAAACAGAGGCGTACGTTCAACGTGAATGTTTTATTCATGCCACGCGGGGGGGCGGACCGCAGCCACGACGGGTATGGAGCACCGTGCCCTCGAAAAGGATAAGATCCCGTGAAATTGCCGCGGATGATAAATTTCAGTTTAAACGCCAGCGCGCACGGTTTAAGGCGTTGTTCCTGAGAATGGAGGCGACGTTGTCTAGCCGTAAGCGGCGAACATGGAACGGGATACGTAGGGGCTCATAGTACATGAAATAACAAGTTGCTCCATTTTTTTTTAGTTAAAGATCCCGCAAAGGAATAGCAAAATCCGGAAGCATTAACAAGTGGAACGAGTGGAACGAGTGGAACGAATTATTCTTTTTCTTACGACAAAATTTCGTTAGTGACTGTCGTAGAAAATAATAACATTTAATGGTATCTAATATTTTATCATTATTCCTGTATTATTTTATTGTTTTCCGATATGCCGGATGTGACTAAGTCTAAACACATTAAGTAATCAGTCGTCATTTAACTTTTAATAATCTGTACACAGTTGGAAAATTTGTTTTCTTGTTAAAAATAATGCCGGTAAAATTTTTGTGTTATACACATTTATGTGTTAATTTAACTTATTGCTCTTGTGTTAATTGACCACAAATGTAAAATGATTAAAATAACTGAAAAGAAATGTTGAAACAACGCAATGTGTACTTATTTTTTAATCTGACACAATACATATGTTCTATTTTATTGGTAACAAAATGTATCTGTTAAAATTTACAGAATAAAATGTTGATTTTATTCTACAGGGTGATTCAGACCACCCGTACAGCCCCTTTATTTCGGAAATAGAACATTTTAGAGAAAAATGTTTCAGGCAAAAGTTATACGGTTTTAAAAGGGCTATATAATGAAAAAATAAATTTTCGAAAAAATAAATCTTTTATGGTTATATGGAGGTCG